>NC_079212.1:12741096-12769389 GCF_029633865.1 Lampris incognitus | reverse complement strand
CACACACACGTGTCGCCGAGTCATTCCGCGGGGCGACTCGAGTTGTGCCCCGCCTCCGTCTCGCACGGCGAGTGCCGGTCCCGCCGTCTGTAAAACCTCCAGCCGGACCGGAACCGTACGGTACCAGTTCGACTCCACCGGGTCAAGAAGTGTTGTTGTGTACCGCCGGCTCCCCCTGATCGCCACCTCGGACCGATGAATACACAACGGGAAAGTGCGCGCGCCGTGATTTATTTACATTTGTCCTGACTGACTGTGTGTGTGTGTGTGTGTGCGCGCGCCTCCCAAGGACAGAACTTCGACGAGAACGAGGAGGGAGAATATGTGTATGTGGAGTGATTTGCATAAGTAGGCCATCGGTTCGTAATGGAGGCGTTTTGTTCGGGCGTTAACAAGGTGTCTCGCTGGGGCTCTCGTTCATCCTCTCGTTCATCCGTCCCTTCCTGTCGTCCGCCGGCTCCGACGGCCAGGCAATCAGCGCCGCGTTTGGGCCCTCTCTTAGCGTGATTTACGAGCTCCAAGATTCATTTAAAAGCCATTGTTCTCCTCTGACGGATACCGCGGCCCGCTCTCGCAGTCCCACACACACACGCACACACACACGCACACACACACACACGCACACACCCACCCACACACACACACATAGATTTTGACACAGCAACCGCTTACTTTATCTCCCGCTCACTCTCACCCCTTGCTCAATCACTCAACACATACAGACACACACTCACACACACACACATACACACACACACGCGCACGCGCACGCGCACAAACACAGTGCCCATCAATCATGAAGCGATGGAGGGAGAGATTGTTATCCTGGTAACCGTATTAACCCACAGATCCCCAACACCGCCGGATCCCACCCCGAGTGAAGATGTAGAGAAGAGAGGAGAGGAGAGGAGAGAAGGGAGGAGAGGGGAGAAGGGAGGAGAGGGGAGAAGAGAAAATATGAAAAGGGGGGGAAAAAAAAGAAAAGAAATGAAAAGCACGAGCGATAAAAACAATGATTGATAAACACCCCCCCCCCCCCAAATCTCTTATTTTCATCCATCTTCTGTTACCCGCGGTTTCCACTAAGGAGGAGGTGGGAGGCGGTGAGACGATGATTCCTGTTGAGGAAAAGTGTCTGAGTGAGCGAGGAGTTTGCAAACACATCGGGACACACCTGCGCTTGATTAAGTGTGTTTAAACGGCAGATGGGGGGCGGGAGGAGGGGGGGGGCGGGGGGCAATTTACAGAGGAGTTTTATGAGGGTAATCATCTCCAATAAGGCCTGTTTAGGAATCTCAGCCACCGCCCTGCACACACAGTGCCTTGTGTGTGTCATACAGATGCACGCACACACACACACGCACACATGCACACACACACACACACATTTGCACTTTCTCCAACTCGCCTACCGACACGGGTCGCATGTACGCGAGCACACGGCTCTTTTACGTGGCACATGTTCCTTCTGGGGCTTAATCGGGGGCCACTACATTTTAATCTCATCCTCAATAAGTGGACAATGTGTATTAATTCTGTGAAATGAGGCCAAGCCGGCCTCCCACGGAGAGGACTGTATTGAGTTACAGCCGCTGCTCGGGGTTTGTGTGGGAGATTAACTTCTCTCGCTCGCTCCCCCTCTCCGACTCCATATTTTCATCGGGGCCCGGCTGTGGCCAGAGGGAGGGCAGAGAGAAGGGAGAGAAAAGGGAGGAAGGACAGACAGAGAGAGAGAGAGAGAGAGAGAAGGGGTGAGAGAGAACGGGAGAGAAGCTTGAAAAAGGCACAAGACTGCTGCATCGTTTGTTGACATGAGATCATACACACTTACGCACAGATACACACAACAAAGATGCAAATTATATATATATATATATACAAAGAGAGAGAGAGTCTATAAGGACTGGCAGAGGGCAGTCCTTATAGACTCTCTCTCTCGCTCTCTTGCTCAGTATGTATGTGTATATATATATATATATATATAGAGAGAGAGAGAGAGAGAGAGAGGAGAGGAGAGAGAGAGTATATATATATATATATATATATAGAAAGAGAGAGAGAGAGGAGAGAGAGTATATATATATATATATATATATATAGAGAGAGAGAGAGAGAGAGAGAGAGAGAGAGAGAGAGAGAGAGGAGAGAGAGAGTATATATATATATATATATATATATATATAGAAAGAGAGAGAGAGAGCGAGAAAGAGTCTATAAGGACTGGCAGAGGGCAGTCCTTATAGACTCTCTCTCTCTCTCGCTCTCTCTCCCTGTGTGTGTGTGTATATATATATATATTTTCACACACACACACACACACACACACACACACACACACACACACACACACACACACACAGGGAGAGAGAGAGAGAGAGAGAGAGAGAGAGAGTCTATAAGGACTGCCCTCTGCCAGTCCTTATAGACTCTCTGGGTGTGTGTGTGTGTATATATATATATATTTTCACACACACACACACACACACACACACACACACACAGGGAGAGAGAGAGAGAGAGAGAGAGAGAGAGAGAGAGAGAGAGAGAGAGACTATAAGGACTGCCCTCTGCCAGTCCTTATAGTCACCACACAACAGAGCAGGGGGATGAACAAAGGGATGAATAGCAGGAATTCTAAGTCCGGGAAAGGAGAGAAGAACCCCCCCCCCACATTAGCTAAATAGATGGAGTAATCGCCTCTTTAACTTCTTTTTTTTTTCCACAGCCGCATCAGTGGAGCGATAACGCCTCATGTGGAGCAAAGCGAGGTTTAAGTCTGAATGCAAAGCGCCTTACACTTCATATCTCCTCATCTCCTCCAGCCGGCCGGGCTTATAACAATGCGTCCTTCGCAATCTTCTCACCGAGATCGCTTTGCGAGTTCCTCGCCGCGCAAGTCCACTTCCCCGAGCAGCGGCTCCTTGCTGATTAACACAAGCTTCCCGTCTCGCCGGGCACAATCCGGCATGTTTTCTACCTCGAGACACATCGAAGCGAAGCCGCGTGTGACTCCGCGAGCGGTAAGAACGTGTTATTAGTTAAAGTATGTCGGGAAGCGAGCCCACTAAGATCCCGTAAGCACGGGCGCGTAGTCGTGCTAGTTTTGGGAGAAGTGGGTTGCTGACAGCTTTTTGGACAGCTCGCGCTCCGCCCTGACAGGCCAAGAGTTATTATCCAACCTGAGACGGCCCAGTGGCACCGCTCGCACCGACACACAGTCGTTTTGAAGTGTGTGTCTGTGTGTCTGTGTGCATGCGCCTGTGTGTGTGTGTGTGTCTGTGTGCATGCGCCTGTGTGTGTGTGTGTGTCTGTGTGCGTGCGTGAGTGGATACGTGTGTGTGTGTGTGTGTGTGTATATGTGTTGGAAGCAGGCAGTCGGGGCAGAGGCTCATCCAGCAGATTTACTGTGTCAGTAAGCAGCTGTGTTTGGCTCTGAGGTTCTCAAAGTCATCCAATCTGAGTATAAATATACCATACGCTCTTCTTCCCCTATCCTCCGCTCTCCCCCGCCCCTCTCCTCCGTGAAGAACGGAAGAAAAACTTATTGTTTCCCTGGGTTATGCTGCCCGGGCGAAACTGGACGCCCTGCGTGTATGACTTATGGGTAATTTTCACACACCGCTCCAGGACTGCAGGCCCCAGTTCCTGTCTTGGCAGCGGAGAGACTGGTGTGTGTAATGTAAACTGTCCTGTATTGGGGCGTATGGGTAGTGTAGCAGTCTATTCTGTTGCCTACCGACACGGGGATCGTCGGTTCGAATCCCCGTGTTACCTCCGGCTTGGTCGGGCATCCCTACAGACACAATCGGCCATGTCTGCAGGTGGGAAGCTCCTGGTCGCTGCACTAGCGCCTCCTCTGGTCAGTCGCGGCATCTATTTGGGGGGGGGGTAGCGTGATCTTCCCACACACCTAACACCCCCCCCCCCGGTGAAACTCCTCACTGTCAGGTGAAAAGAAGCGGCTGGCGACTCCACATGTATCGTAGGAGGCGTGTGGTAGTCCGCAGCCCTCCCCGGATGGGCAGCGGGGAGAGGGGGGTGGAGCAGCGAGCGGGATGGCTTGGAAGACTGGGGTAAACGGCCAAGTACAATTGGGAGAAAAAAGGGGGGAAATTGTAAAAAAACAAACTAAAAGAATAAAAAAATAAACTGACGGGTATCGGTGCTGGGATCTGTGATAGTTACAACGCATTGGAGAACTGACTTGAGAAAACAATCTAACACATATTTGGAGTTGTTAGGACGGGGTGGTGACGTCCAAACCACGTTGGATCTCTGCTCGGCCGGGGCCACTTGTGACGGATCCCAGTGCAAGTGCAAGTGGACTCAGTTTGGGTTGAGAATATCGGCGTGTGGAGGAGCTCTGGTACCGTTTTCTCCTCGCCCGAGTCAGCGGGGGGAAAAAAATAAACATTCAATGAAACCTGAAAACTCATCCCTCTACGTCCTCCTCTCGGCCTCCAAATTACATCCCACTTTTCCTCTTTTCTCCTCCTTCGGAAAAGCTTGTCCGTCTTCCCACATCAGCTCTAAATTAAAAGGGATGATGTGTAATATTTCCTGAACCATAGTATGACCAGCAGTGTCAGTGGTGGTTGCTGAATCGCACTGACTGAAACAAAAGGAATGACTCACGGCTTCCCCGTGGCCCAGATTTCTGAATTGAAGAATACAGGAGCCAGGCCCACTGAGTTTCATTTGTCGTTGTTTGAGGTCCCACCTCCCCCAAAGACTTGGCTCAAACTCACAATCCTCAGCAAACTATGCAAGGATCGCTGCAAACAACATCTCGGAGGACCTTCAAAACTGGACGATTTTGGCAAACGTGCTTTGAGTCCACGACCAAGTGAATTTGTTTGTCCTGCCGGTTTGGACACGTTGTTGTTCACATTGCTGATGCTCGTCTTCTTCTCCTGGATCACCACCTTGTCGTGGTGGAGAAGCTTGCATGTACTAATGAGCCAAGAACTACGCCGTCCGGATCTTGGCTCCTGGTAGGGTCACCCATGGCGGATAGGTCAAGGGGAGATTCCAGACGACGTGTGATCCAACAAAGACCTCAACGGCAGAACTAGTGGAAGATTTCTCCAGGTCACAATGACAGTGGAGGCTGCAACAGGGGGTGGTCCCCAATCGTCTTGGTTCCCCATGCCATTGGACTCTGGCCACCCCCTGCCAAAGACCGTGTGGTGGCTGCAGCCGCATCAACCTCTCCATGTACAAAGCTGTCATGCGCAGGCGTCCTCCTGCAAGGATCTAAGCCCACCTGAAGACCCAGAAGGACCTAGAAGGAGGACAGTCATACTCGACCTTAAGTGACCAATGATGATGATGATGCATGTCATATGCCAGGGTTCAAGTAGAATTACGCATAGCACCTTTAAAGACCCCATCCAGGTGCCGATTGTCCCTTGCCCTGCCTCCTTGTCTGCCGCGAATGGCTTCTTTCTTTTTTCAACAAATCAGTGTTCGGTAACATTTGTGGCCTGGAAAGTGTTTTGTATTGAAGTGCATACATCGTTATTTTGGGCTATGTGAGTTTCCATAGTTGTTGTTTCAAAGCTAAGCCCCATGGGTAATCAAGTTGTTTCTGGGAGAGTGCCAAGTGATGTCATTCTTGCAACACGCAAAACTTTCAGTGAGCTCCGTTGTTATCAAACGTATTTCTCCACCCTTGCTTGGGCTCCTCTGTGAGTAGTGCATGTCTAAAGAGGGCACAGACATAACAGAAGCCATATGACAGGAGAGGACTGCCAATGGACAGGGTCAACAAGCAACACACAAATAACAAGACTTGAAAATGCCGTGTAGTGCATACACAAAGGTCAATTTCCGTGTGCAGTTCCTATGTCCATCCATCCATCCATTATCCAAACCGCTTATCCTAATTAGGGTCACGGGATGCCCGAGCCTATCCCAGCAGTCATTGGGTGGCAGGCGGGGAGACACCCTGGACAGGCTGCCAGTCCATCACAGGGCCCACAGATAGGGACATTTTTAGTGTGGCCGATTCACCTGGCCTACATGTCTTTGGACTGTGGGAGGAAACCCACGCAGACACGGGGAGAACATGCAAACTCCACACAGAGGATGACCTGGGACGACCCCCTCCCCCCAAGGTTGGACAACCCCGGGGTTCGAACCCAGGACCTTCTTGCTATGAGGCGACCACGCTAACCACCGCGCCACCGTGCCGCCCAAGTTCCTATGTGTTGTTTCGATTCTCGGTGGTTAATGTGGCTGCCGTAAAACAGCTCAGCTAGCTTCATCTGACCACATAGTTTCTATAAGAATGTCTATGGAGACGCTCCCCTTGGCCTCCAGTGTCTGTTGACGGTACAGGTGCACCACTTATCGTCTCACTCAGAATCAGAAAATAAATGTTTTCTACCAAATTAACAACTTTTGCAATAAAACAAAATGTTTTTTTTAGTGCAAGTATGTTTGTATTTCATCATGCTTAACAGTACAAACAGCAATTTTCTTTATCGCGAGGGACTCCTATCAGTGACTGTTATGAATTTATGAGCGATTTTGGCCCACAAATGACACAGCTCATGCAAATAACATCTCCCTCTTTTGCAAGCTACCTAATAGAGAGATAGATCAGAAAAGTAAAAAGAAGAGGTAATCATGTTGTTAAACACTATACAACATTTCTAACTTACTGCAAGTAGCTATATATATGTACTGACCTTTTGTGCAATATGTTGGTGTCCAGTAGAATGTAGAAATGAATGGATGTGTGTTTTATGTTTTTTTATCTTTTCATATTGATCTTTGCACTGATAAAAACTGCACTTTCAAATTTAGTTGTACTTGTACAATGACAAATAAGAGTTCTATTCTATTCTGTGTAATAACAAGGCTTACCTGTGTCAGTAGCATGACCAGCTCATCATCAGTTTTTATGCCTTAATGGTTAAAAGGTTTTAGTCGTGTGGGAGGATACTGGATTTCTAAAAGGCAGGGAAGCCTTTGCTGGTTCGTTTATAAAAATCAAAATGTTGGGCATAACAAAGATTTTGAATGTAGGTTTCGAATAGCCAGTAAACTTGGCAGCTGACTAAGCAATCATTTTGCAACTGGTACAGATTAAAAGTCTTTCCCAATACACGATGGTCATCTTCTGCTATGATAAAGTTCAATTTTTACTGAAAGTACCATTAAATTAACGCGTCCTTGGAATATCTATTACTCCATTATCACTGTTTGGGGTCTTTAATTACGTAGTGTTTTATAAATGGTGCGGGAATATTTTCAGACAGGGCAGCACGGTGGCACAGTGGTTAGCATGGTCGCCTCACAGCAAGAAGGTTTCTGGGTTCGAGCCCCAGAGTAGTCCAACCTTTGGGGTCGTCCCGGGTCGTCCTCTGTGTGGAGTTTGTATGTTCTCCCCGTGTCTGTGTGGGTTTTCTCCCACAGTCCAAAGACATGTAGGGCAGGTGAATCGGCCGTACTAAATTGCCCCTAGGTATGAATGTGTGTGTGTGTGTGTGTGTGTGTATGTCGGCCCTGTGTGTGATGACCTGGCGGCCCGTCCAGAGTGTCTCCCCGCCTGCCGCCCAATGACTGCTGGGATAGGCTCCGGCATCCCCCGACCCTGAGCGCAGGATAAGCGGTTCGGATAATGGATGGATGGATATTGTCATACATTACTGTGAGGGCGCTGTGTTGCATTTATTACCACTGCCTTGTTTTAACCTTGGTAATTGGTGAATTTATTAATTTAAGGCTATTCGGCTATCGTTGTTATGATAAGTTCCCCAGATAAGTGTCTTATTAGCTTAATGGCTAATATGTAATGTAAAAGTGTGTGTGTGTGTGTATAGTGGGGTTCTTCCCAGACCCATGTGCTCAGGGAGTGGGTCAGCTACACTTGGCCAGTCGTCCCCTCCCCCAGGCAAATGGTTAAATAAACAGCCCGGTGTCTGCCCTGCTGTGGGAACAGTCAGAGGGATCTGGGATCGTGCGAGCTGCTCCCAACTCAAGGCCTGCCAGCTGCATGATTCCTCTACGGGCTGGGAAAGAGAGAAGGGGCGGTTAGGCAGATCCTCTGTTCCCCATCGTCACAATCACTCCGTAATATTTTTGTCCTCGTCTCCCCTCTTGCTGATGCATGCGGTGGGAGTGGATGGCTCCTCCATAGGATAATTTCTACCCTCCTTTGCTTTTCTATATGTCTATGTTATTCTATGGTACGTACACTGAGCGAGCCATGACACCAGAGTCAAATTCCATGTATGTGCAAACCTACATGGCAAGTAAAGACGATTCTGACTCGGATTCTCCTTCACTTTCGCTAAATTTCTCTGCTTTCTACCCTGGCAGCTTCTCCCCGAATACCCACCTCACCATTATGATGTATATTGCCAGAACCAACAACTGACCGACCTGAATGCCTGGTGTTTGTGTGCTTGTGCACCTGTGTGTGTGTGTGTGTGTGTGTGTGTGTGTGTGTGTGTGTGTGTGTGTGTGTGTGTGTGTGTGTCTGTGTTTGACAGTGAAGAGGACAGACAGACAAAGAGACAACCAGACTGACTTAGATAAAGAGAGACAGGGACACACTGACAGAGAAGTAGGCCATGACTCTGAATGGTGGCACTGTCATGGCTTTGATGTCAGTTTGAGTCCAGATCCGGCATGCCTGACTGGACAGCTCCAACCAAGCCAGCAGGAGTGATCAACACTTGCAGCACGCACACATACACCGAAAGACAGCGTTTTACAATCCACGGTGAAATGGTGAGTAAGAGTAGGCTTTACTCTTTGCAACCCTCAGTGACCAAGAGGTCCACAGTTACCGTGACCCTCAATGGCGGCTGGCCAGTACAGAGCGCAGGGGTGCTTCCCCCCTTCAAACATCAAGAGATGAAAAACTATTAAACATGTTAAATATATGCAAATAATTATGAAATAAAAGTGTTTGTCAGTCTGTCAGCAACCATTACATATTGGTTCCAAATGGTATTTGGTTGATTTCTGTCTGAATACATGTACTTCCTGGGTGAGGGGCGCCGGCTAAACGACACCTTATGCAAGCCCTCGAACTTGTGGTGAGCAGGTGACCTGAGGCTGCTGTCTGATTGGTTTCTTCAGAATTTCCAGGGGCGCAGTTCTGTGCACCCCAGACACCCCCACTTTTATTGGCAGCGAATTGGTATTGTTTTAATGTTTTTTTGATCTAATGGGATTGGACAATTCTCGTGGCTGTCAATCATGTTCACACCCACCACCACGCCTCATCTCGACTGTCAATCATCCACCGTCTACGAACCCTGTTAAATCTATAGGCTACATTGTCCCTCTTAATAACTCTGTGGACATTAAAGTAGCTGTCAGGTGTGCTGCGCCCACGTAAATTGCGCCCCCCCCCCCAATTTTTTTATCACCAGCCGCCATTGGTGACCCTAGAATTCAGACTTAACAATATGCCTTTAGAGTAATGTTAAAGGCCGAACAGACAACTGCAATAAAATAAAAATAAAAAAACTAAATCTTCTTTGATCGTTTTAATGCGTTTTCTCGATTAGTTCGTACGATTGATCCCCGGAGACCTTTAAGGCTGCTTTCCCCTCTCTGGAGCAAGACATCAGATACGATACGAAATTGTGATTCTATTGCTGTTTGTTTTCTAAACATTTTGGTTTTGAGGCAGAATAAATACACATCTTCTCTTTCTAACACACACTCACACACGAGCGCCGTTACGTTTACATGTTGTGAGAATAGAAAAAATAAACTGCGTGAAATTACCCAAGATCCTCTTGAGATTCCCTGTTCACACACACACACACACACACACACACACACACTCTAGCTATGAGAGTTTCTCCAGGCATGATGTTTACTAGTATATCTCCCCAGTGACCAGGCTCTGCTGGGGTATGAAGACAAACAAAACAGCAGTCTACAGGGATTCTCCACAGTTATAACACACACACACACACACACACACACACACACATGTACACACAAATACATGCATATAACTTATGTTTACATCACACTAATGCTCTCATATACACACACACACAGCCAGACTTCAATCTAACTCTTGATGCATGCTGCATAATCCAGGTAGGAGAATCAAAGAACGTTGAATCAGTTCATCTGGATACAATGTTTATTTAAACTGGAAACGATGTATACAGATGAACTGATTCAACTTTATCTGACTTCAATCACTTAATCAAAACTCATACCACAGCAGGATACATTATATATATATATATACACACACACACACACATATATATATATATACACACACACACACATATATATATATATATACACACACACACACACACACACACATATATATATATACATACATATAGCGTTTTTTCCCCCAAAATTGTCAATGGTGTTGTGAGTGCTCGACAAATGAGGAGCGGAACATCAACACGGAGTTGTGTGTTGAGATATATATATATATATATATATATATATATATATATATATATATGTCTTTTGGCACCCCACCTGACATTTCAGCCAGTTAGAGAAAGAAAGGAAGTAAAAAAAAAAAAAAATTAACAAAGACGGATGTCAGAGCAGGGAGAGGATGGAGGCTAATTACAAGCAACACTGAAAGTAATCGTGACAAAAGGGCAGGAAAGAGTGTTTCGCCCCGAGCGCATGTTTTTGGACTAGTTCTCACAGTTGCACACTTCATCCCCAATCTCAAATCACACAAGCCCTTCTTTCCATCCCTGCTGATGACTTCATCTCGACAAGAAAGACCTGCCGCTGCGCCTGTGTTTCTGTGTGTGTGTGTTTCTGTGCGTGTGTGTGTGTGTGTGAGTGTGAGTGTGTGAGACGTGTTTTGTTGAGTATGTCTGCACGTGTGACGATGCCACACACACGCCAACTCAACACCCGATTGCTTGAAATCAGGAAGGATCGCCGTTTTGTGAGCAACTTCATTTCAACTCGCAACCATTTTGCAGCAGCAAACGGCGTCACGTGGCAGGAAGGGTGCACCCCTGCTGAGACAAGACAGAACAAGGTTTTCATACTGGCTCTCGCACACACCTGATAGAGTGATTTGGATGGGGCAGAACGCCAGAGGAAAGTTCTTAACAACCTCACAATACTTAGTGGGCCTAAAAATAATGCTCTGAGTGTGTGTCTATGTGTGCGTGTATGTATGTGTGTGTGTGTGTTTGAGAGTTTCTGTTTTTCTATGTGGGGCTGTCTCTGGGTGTATAATTATTAGCCTGACTGATAGAGAAAGTAAAATAGTTGGAGCTGAAAGAAATAAAAGAAGAGCGTCTTGATGGGTGCTCCACAAACCAGGTAAGGAAGTCACAGGAATCAGTTCGTCCGGACACGACGTTTATCGAGAGAAGCGTCTCATCGCTCATCTAAGGGACCTCTTCAGTCTCAACTGACTGCAGGCATCCCCGCCCTTATACACAATACGGAGGCGTAACGACCCAAAAACAACGATCGGTTTCATATGCAAATAGGTGTGACCGTTAGCTAGCGCTACCATGGTGTACTAGTCACAGAGGATTGGGGAATAGTTGCAATCACGGCATTGTAAGATGGCGACAGATGTACTCTTAGCCCCCCCCCCCCCGGCTCAGGGACGGTCGTTCCCTCTCAAAGAGGAGTTACTCCAGCAGGAAGAGAGGAACAGGTTGCGGGGCGAGTGGTCGAACAGAGACGAGAGCAGAGCGAAGGGGTTGCGGTGGTTGAAGGTTTTAGGGCAGAGGGGGGGCAGTGGTGGGTGTGTGTGTGTGTGGGGGGGGGGGGTGTTAGCAGAGGGTATGCTATGTGCCTATCTCAGCTTCTGGCATGGCCTGAACCGGCGAGGCTCAAGGCCTTCCCGACGGGTTGCCAAAACTTTTCACCGGGCGCTGCCAACTCCCTGTGGTGGTGTAAGTACAGGTTCAATTACGCCGTGGAGCCTGTCTGTCTTTACCTACGCCTCGCAGGAGCACACCCATCTCCCTCGCCCATCTCCCTCGCCCATCTCCCTCGCCCATCTCTCCCCCGCTCCGTCTGTCTCTCACTCTCTCTGCATGCACACATGAGCGGGGAGAACGAGAGCCATGAGTGTGCACTTTGCGTAGCGCGGGGTTTTGAAGCGCTCGTGGCACTTCATCATTTTTTACCTCATCTCAAATCAAAACAGTTCTCAATTGCCGTGGCTGGCGGGATTTATTTATTTATTTTCCCGAACTTCCAATACAAACACTTATCGGGGCTATGAAACTCCAAAGGAATGTTTATGTTGACTTGGTTACTGAAGTACACAACAGTATAATCCAGAGTAAGACAATCTGTCCTTAAGCTGTCAGTTCCCTTGTGGAGGAGGCGTGTGTGTGTGTGTGTGTGTGTGTGTGTGTGTGTGTGTGTGTGTGTGTAGATATGCGCCACATGCATGCGTAGCTCCTGTCGGCCTGCATGCGTGGAAGCGTGCGTGCATTCCTGTGGGTTTGTAAATGCGCACATGTGTGCGTTTGCATGCTTGCGCAGTACTGTATGTGTCTGGAGGCGTGCTTCAGGGGAGGAGGAGCAATTATCATCGCCAATAAAACAACAACAAACAAACAAGCATTGTTCTGGGCCTCACCTTGTTTCACCACACCCTGCCATAAACCCGGCTTCGCCGGGACGGCCGACACCGAGAATGTGCTGCGCTGTGCTGCCTAAGCACTCTCCCCGAACAGCACGCGGCCCCGCCCGCACGCTGCGCCCACGTGGACGAGCGCACACCGACGCATGTGCTGCCTGTGTGTACGCCGCCGTGTCGCTCACCTGCACGCACACACATGCAGAGGACGGTGAGACCATGAAATATACATACACACATGCACACACACACACACAATTCACACTCAAAGACACACACATATGCACTTAGAGGCCCGAACCCATTAGTGCCAACCGACACACACACACACACACACACACAAATGTAAAAATGCACACTTGCACACACACATCGTCGTTGTGCTTCCCCCCCCAAGCCAAGCCAACACCACAAAGGTAACCTTTACTTTTGTACACCTTGTTCTCGTGTCTCGACACAGGTACACAGGCTGCTGCTCTGTAATGATTTTGGGGAGAAGGGTGTGTGTGTGTGTGTGTGTGTGTGTGTGTGGGAGGTGGGGGGGGTGGGGTGGCAATAAGCATCAGACTGAGGAGAGAAAATGGCTATCTCTTTCTCTCCTCATAAAGTCCTGCAGTCTACTTTCTCTTCTCTCATTACCTTGTAAGTCCCTGCTCCTCATCTGGATCAAGCCCAGTGTCGGGCTCAGGCTTCCTGTTAACTTCTACCTTCAGGGCGTCCGCGTGGCGTAGCGGTCTATTCCGTTGCCTACCAACACAGGGATCGCTGGTTCGAATCCCTGTGTTACCTCCGGCTTGGTCGGGCGCCCCTACAGACACAATTGGACGTATCTGCAGGTGGGAAGCCGGATGTGGGTATGTGTTCTGGTTGCTGCACTAGCGCCTCCTCTGGTCGGTCGGGGGGCACCTGTTCAGGGGGGAGGGGGAACTGGGGGGGAATAGTGTGATCCTCCCACACGCTACGTCCCCCTGGCGAAACTCCTCACTGTCAGGTGAAAAGAATCAGCTGGTGACTCCACGTGTATGGGAGGAGGCATCTGGTAGTGTGCAGCCCTCCTTGGATCGACAGAGGGGGTGGAACAGTGACTGGGATGGCTCGGAAGAGTGGGATAAGGGCCATATACAATTGTGGAGAAAAAGGGGGGGGGGGATCTGAAACTTTTTTTTCTACCTTTAATTACATCTTTAACAATTTGAATTTCACGGTTCGTATAGCTTTGGCTATCTTGGGGCCGCTGTCTTGAGCTTCCTGTTGTTTGGACCAGTGACATTTCAGGCCTCAGCCTGGCTCCTGTCTGACCAATCACAGCAGCACACGCATTACCCACTTAGGCTCGAAGACAAACGCGCTATTTGCATCCAGTTGTCATATAGTTAATAACTAATTAATTAAAACATACCTTTTAGTCATTAGCTATGTGACATCTGGAATTTCACACTTTGGATCACACACACACACACACACACACACACATATATATATTTGAATATTTATATAAAATATTGCAACCCATGCGTATGACCTGGGTGCATGTGCCGCATGGTGTGAGTGTGTGTTATGCCAGCACCAAGCTGGTATTTACACTACTCTTCCCTTGCACAGTGTGCTCTTTCATGGCCCTCTTTGAAGACTTGTGCTCGCAGGCTTCACTGGCACGGACCCAACTTTACTCAATACTGACCACACTACAGGCCACGGGTCAAGAGGGGGAGTGTATGTGTGTGTGCATGTGGCATGTGTGTGTGCGCGTGCTGGCGTGAGAGAGAAAATGTGAGTGTGTGTACACGTGTGTGTATACATACATATACATACATACATACACACACATACATACATATACATATATATGTATGTAACCAATGTATGTTTGCATTATTTCATGTCATGCGGTATCCTGAATGTGTTATCCATCTATCTATCTAGCTATCTATCCATCTATCTATCTATCTATCCAGCCTTTGGAGAAAAGTTGAATCAACATTTTCCAGCTTTCAGATATCATCCCTCTTTCTGTCCCTCCTTGTTTGGACTGGACTGCTCTCATATGTCTCCCTGTGTTCTGCAGGCCGTTATAATGAGGCCCGGGCTGTAATTGGGCCAGTTGCGTTATTTTAGGTTTGGAGCTCAAAGTAATTACCCAAACTCCGCTGTACTGTACTTTCAAAAAAAAAAAGGGGGGGGGGACAGAGAGAGAGAGAGAGAGCAGAGTTGGACTGAAACAAGACAATGTTTGAGGGTTATATTTGGCCACTCATGAAAACCAGTGAGATGGATTTAAACCTGGGTGATTCCCCCTAAAACACCCCTCACCGCTCCACGCCCCTGCTCTCTTGCACTGTCATGGTAAGATGCCCTCACGAGGTCCATCGTCTCATCTCCTCCATAGGACCAGGGCCCCGTGAAACGCAATTTTAACTTCTGCATCGTCTACCTCCCGTCGAGAGCTGCCCATAACAACGTGACAATCACTTGTGTACAAGTGGCGCTCTTTTAAAAAAAAAAAGAAAAGAGGAACTCTGGAAATGCATCTCCTACATTGGATTGAACTGGCACAATGAAAACATGACACAGTAGAAAAGCTACTGTAAAACCATGGTCACTGGGATGGTGACTTAGCTAGACTCAGCGATTCAAAAACAGTAGTGTACTGCAGCTCATTGTGACTCGATAACAGGAACAAAAAGTGCTTTTCTGCTGATCTTCCCGTATAAACCAGATGGTGTTATATCTGGAGGGATTTTGGTGCTTTAACCATCATCGCTTGCTCCTTCTTTGCTATATATATATATATATAGGTAGATAGATATAGCTGTGTGTGTGTGTGTGTATATATATATATATATATATAGGTAGATAGATATAGCTATATATATATATATACATACATATACAGATAGATAGATAGATAGATAGATAGATAGATAGATAGATAGATAGATAGATAGATCTGTATGCAATATGTGAGGCATTTAGACTGAATGTGAAGGCCTGGTAATGGGAGTGACCATAAAATATCGTACCCTAAATTAATGGGACGGACGACAGCCGAGTCATTCCTCTCATATTCCATCTGATTCTACACAGAGAGAAACTCCCGAGATGTACAGCCATCACACATGGTTGAGCCTGACTGCGGACCGAGTGCACCATGTGTGGCGGCTTGGCAAAAGTAATCAGGGGTGATAAGTGAGGTAATGATTCACCACGCCATGATTTCCTGTCCCTCTGGTGCAAGAACCCAGCACTCAGATGATGATGTCATGGAAGTCCTACGTGCAAGTGTGCGCACGCACACACACACACACACACACACACACACACACACACACACACACACACACACACACACACACACACACACACACACACCTATTACAGGTGGAATGCAGGGAGGCTTTTGTGTGTGTGTGTGTGTGTGTGTGTGTGTGTGTGTGTGTGTAAGAGTGCAAAAGTGACTTTATCTTCATCTGATAAGATTTAACCATGACAAACACATGGCCATATAGAGCTGAGCATTCCCTTGTACACACACATGCATGTACAGTATACATAAACACACACACACACACACACACACACAGTTTCTCTCTCTCTCTCTCTCTCTCACACACACACACACACACACACACACATACATACACAAATCATCTATATCTGATGTGAGGGAGGGATAAGTGCGTACAGTTTTTGCTCAAGAGACCCATCTTGTAATGCCTTACAGATGAGCACGGTAGTTGCAAGGTGAAGAGAAGGGGAAGGTTGAAAGGCAGTAATTGTTTCAGTAGTAAAACTGAGAAGACGGCGGCAAACTTTGTGTCCTCCACTCACAAAAGTGTTGCTCGTATAGACGTGAACGGCATACCGCTATACCATATGGAAAACCAGAATTTGTATAGTCTTGAGGTAGATATGTGGTATGTGACTTAATAGGGCCATTTGAGCAAGGCATTCAGAGCTGGCCTTGGTGTGATGTAACACCGGGGACCATCAACCTCACATTTTGCATAAAGCCACCCACGCCAATAGCAAGGTAGCCTCTGGCTGAGCAGCTATTGGTTCTGTCAGGAGAGGGGGCGGGGCCAGCGATGCTGACAGCCAATCCAAGTAGCAGCTCGGGGAATGACGCCATCATTACTGACCCCCACCCCCCAACAGTTTCATTAGAGGCAGGTGGGGAACACCAGAAACCAAATTACTTTAGCTGAAACCAAATCATCTTTTGGGGAGGAAATGTCACAGATGTGTTTCGCAGACATCAGATTCAGAAACAACTTTATTGGCCAAGTGTGCCTATGCACACGAGGAATTTGACTCCAGTACAAAGCAGCTTCTAGCACTTGCAGACGTCACACACACACACACACACACACACACACACAAACACGCACACACACACAAAGAAAACAAAAAACAAACAAAAAAATTCTTCATACATGCTCAATAGTCCAAGTGCGTCACGTCTAGATGAGACCTCTTTCCAACATGTGTTCACGGAGACGGCTCGTCTAACACGACATGGGAAGTCAAAAACCAGGCAGCAAAAGAAATCCGACCTACTTGCTGCACGCCAGAGACATCGGCACACAACGCCAAGATGGCGTCCTCAACGGCAGACAAGAGAGACGGACGCCAGACTCACGCCGGCGATGTGGGTGGGTGAGGAATCTTCTTTCAGTTTGTTCCTTGTTTCTCGGATTTTACAGTTTCCACCAGTACCCTGTGAGGGCACAGCACCAACGGCAGCCATTGTTAACCCGGGCCTTGACCGATCCCGTATGGGGCCTCGACTGATCCGGTATGGTCTTGTCAATCCGCATAATGATTTGGCAAATTTTTATGTCGGCTGCCTTTCCTGACACAACCACTAACCCTACGGACGGGGTCACAGGTAAAGCACTGGATGCCTTCCCAGTATTCATGGACTTGCGTCCATGCCTGTCCCTATGGACAAGTGGGTGAAGAATCTGTCCGACAGAAAACTCACCCAGGCGGAGGAAGACATCCTTGCTAAGGGGCTGAATTTTGCTGTCACGCCGAGGCAAATCGCGCTCGTGGAATTACCACAAACACGGGATCAGCGATCCATAAAAACAACATTGCAGAAGCGGCGCGACTGTGGACGAAGGTTTCAGCCTGCCTCAGCAATGCCAGGCCGCCACCGTCCAACATCAGTAGAGACGAGAGGAAAGCTCTCACGAATCTCACTAAGGACAAAAACATCATCATCCTTCCTGCGGACAAAGGCAGATGCACTGTTGTATTAAACCAGACAGACTATCATGAGAGAGCTATGATGTTACTCACCGACATAAATACTGATGAGCCCCTGAAACGAGACCCAGGCAGCAGTTACAAGAAGATTGATAGATTGTCTGAAGTTGTTAGAACAGGACAATGCTATTGACAGAATTTTGTACCATAGATTGTACCCAAGGGAAGCTACACCCAGTCTGTATGGGTTACCTAAGATACATAAACAGGATGTGGCATTACGGCCTATTGATTGTATGATTAGCTCAGTGATCTATAACATCTCGAAGGTTCTGGCATCTATTCTTGACCCGTTGGTAGGCAGTAATGAACAACACATTCCGAACACCATGGATTTTGTGGATAAGGTGAGGGACATCATTATGGAGGGGGATGTAACAATGGTCTCTTATGATGTTGAGTCTCTCTTCATGTGCATTCCTGTTGATGAAGCAATGGAGGTGGTCTGTATGAAATCACAAAAAGACCCCACCCTTAGCAATAGGACCAACCTTAACACTGACCAAGTGTGTCTGCTTCAGAAGCTGTGTCTTCAGTCCACGTACTTCGTACTTCATATGCAGGGGGCAGTACTATAGGCAGAAGCATGGGGTTCCCCGGTCTCACCTGTAGTGGTGCACTTGTATATGGAGAAAGTGGAAAAGAGGGCTCTGATGTCCTATCCAGGGATATCACCTAGCCACTGGTTCAGGTTTGTGAAAGACACCTGAGTTAAAATTAAATCTCAGAACATACCACATTTCACCGACCACATTAACTCTGTGGACAACCACATCAAGTTCACCAGGGAGGAGCTCTGACAACGACTCCAAGAGGATAAATTCTGAGTCTCATCACCAGCCAGTCAGACTAGCTTGGTCTAGTCAGAAAGGCACGAACTGAGGAAGCCTCTTGGATGAGAGGCGAAACATCTTCACGGATATATACCAAGTGCAGTTGCACTTGATTCAACTCCTTTGGATAACCATGACCTGAATGAATGAGAACATTCACAGACACCAGGGAGGATGTGAAAAATGACAGGTTAGGATGTCCGGGTAGCATAGCGGTCTATTCCATTGCCTACCAACATAGTGACCTCCGGTTCGAATCCTCGTGTTACCTCCGGCTTGGTCGGGCGTCCCTACAGACACAATTGGCCGTGTCTGCAGGTGGGAAGCTGGATATGGGTATGTATTCTGGTTGCTGCACTAGTGCCTCCTTGGTCAGTCGGGGCACCTGTTCGGGGGGGGAAGGGGGGACTGGGGAATAGCGTGATCCTCCCATGCACTACGTCCCCCTGGCGAAACTCTTCACTGTCAGGTGAAAAGAAGCGGCTGGCGACTCCACATGTATCGGAGGAGACATGTGGTAGTCTGCAGCCCTCCCCGGATCAGCAGAGGGGGTGGAGCAGCGACCGGGACGGCTCAGAAGAGTGTGGTTATTGACTGGGTACAATTGGGGGAGAAATCCAAAAAAATAAAAATGACAGGTTAGAGTATGAAATTGCAGTTGGTGATGGGGGACATTTGATTGTTGACGTTTACCGTAAACCAACATATACTGATCAGTATTTAAGGTTTGACTCTCATCATTCGCTGGAGCACAAACTAGGAGTCACCGGGATGCTGTACCACCGAGCTGACAACGTCCCCACTGACACAGTGGCCGGGGAAGGGGAGAAATCCCACATTAAACAGGCCCTGGTTAGGTGTGGTTATCCTAACTGGTCATTTGTAAAAGCCAGGAAGACGCCCACACAGTTCACCAGCCGATCGAAGAGAGAAGAAGGACAACAGCTGCCTATGTGCAAACCAGCAGGGATTCTGTATATGGCAGGAGAGTCAGAAAAGTTGAGATGCATATTTACCAAACACTGCGTCTCCATTGCTTTCAAACCCCAACACATGCTGCACCCGAAATTGGTCCACCCTAAGTATCGGGTCCCCCGGCACAAACAATATGGTGTACGCTGTTAAGTGCCAAAGGAGGATAGCACAACACAGCAGAGCTAACAGGTCAGGCCAGGACTCTGCAGTCTACACCCATCTACATCCTTGATCGGGAGAAATACTGGTTTGAACGGGAGAAAGAAAGAGGCCATCTATGTGAAGAGGGTACGACCATCCTTGAACCTCCTGTGACGTAAAGACAGGCATAATTGAACATGTACTCAGCGCCCGGTGAGAAGTTTCGGCAACCCGTTGGGAGGCCTCGAGTCTCACCAGTTCAAGCCATGCCAGAAGCTGAGATAGGCACACCGTATACCCTCTACTACACCCCCCCCACACTGCCCCCCTCTGCCCTAAACCTTCAACCACCACAACCCCTTAGCTCTTCTCTCTTCTCTAATCAACCGCTCGCCCTACAACCTGTTCCTCTCTTCATGCTGGAGTAATTCTTCTTTCAGAGGAAATGACTACCCCTGAACCGAGGGGGTGGGGGGTGGGGGGCGGCAAGAGATCTGTCGCCATCTTACAGCGCCATGATTGCAACTATTACCCAATCATCTGTGATTAGCACACATGGCCAGTGAAACTAGTGTGATCGCACCTATTTGCATACGAGACTGATCATTGGTTTCGGCCGTGATGCAGCTGTATTATGTATAAGAGTGGGGATACCTGCACTCAGTTTAGACTGAAGAGGTCACTTAGATGAGCGATGAAACTTTTGTCAATAAACGTGGTGTCCAGCTGAACCGATTCTGTCCAGATGAACTGACGTGAGTGCATGGTACAACATGGGAATGGCCCCTACATCAGAAAACGACCGGTGAAAGGCTGAGCCAGTCTGGCCAAGCCATGTCTTTCCTGGCCCAGCCGAGGCAGTCCACCAAATGCCAGGCAAGGCCTCACGTGACACCAGCCCAGAGACAGCTCTTATGTTGGGGGACATCAGCTGGGAGGACGGTGCAAGTGGCTGAACTTCCAAAATGTTAATGCCTTTACAACATCCATTGCACGTAGTCTGTCTTGGGAGAGAGATGCCTCCTCTGTTGCTCTTGCTGAGGTCTCTGCCTACTTTTTTCTGCCTGTTAAAGGGTTAGTTTTTAGGGAGTTGTTCCTTATCCGATGCGAGGGTCTAAGGACAGGATGTTGTGTTGCTGTATAGCCCCTTGAGGCAAATTTGTAATTTGTGATACTGGGTTATACAAATAAAATTGACTTGACTTGATTCACCGTTCTGTAAAAAAAAAAAAGCCCCAGAAGAAAGAAATGGAACAACAACAGGACATTGGATGACACATACTAGTAGTTCCACCAGTTTGTCAGAACTTTGTTCATAGTATTTATTAGTATAATAGGACACTCATATTGATACTTGGCAACCAATTGACATTAAAATAAACATGAAGACAATTCCACTGTTCGCCTGTGTAGTGCCACCGTCGCCCGCATCCACAAAAAATATCCCACCTTCACCAACCTGCACAAAATCGGTCCTTTTTTTTAAAGGGTCTCGTATTTACGCTTCTGTTTGTCCTGCTAAGGACTCAAAAGAACAGTTAACCCACAAACAACAGGGCCGCATACAAAGTCACCGGTTTTTCGGAATCGAAAGGAGGGAGGACCGAGTCTGCTGCCGGTTTTCTCCTTCTTCTTTTCATCTCTCTTTGTCAGCTCTTCCTCATTTCGGATCTGACTCACTCCGAGACCGACAGTTCACTTAGATTACGACATCGAAACTCGACGCTGGCGACCCGACACCGTAGTTTCAGTGGAAAATTATAGAATTCACTCAGCAGTTTTGTTCCAGGAGAGTCTCCGAGGACAAAGTGAGAAGTCACGCTGTCAGGGCCACGGCAGGAAAGAAGCGTGTGAACAAATGGAAAGAGTGACCAAGCACTTATGGTAGAATGAGTGAAGGACGGGACGGGAGGGCTGCGTGAGAGGTCATTAGAAAGACCAGATTATAAATAAACTACCGAAACAGGGAGGTTTGGTTTAATCCAGCCTCAACCAGTTCTAAATTAAAAAATGTGTTTTTGAGTGTGTGTGTGTGTCTTCATCTTGACCACAGCTCCTTAAAAACTCTCCACTGGTGTCCGCAGGTTCAGTGTACGGCCCGTTAAGTGCCTACAGGAAACCCGGCTGACGCAAACCCAAAAGTGTAAAAATTAATAACTGGAACATGTGTATTGCACCATTTTGGTCATTTATTAAAAAAAACAAAACAAAAAAAAAAACACTAACGGGAAGAAGTCAAATGCAGAGAGGCAACTACTGCCCCACATTGTTGGTGATATATCTTGGTAGCCCCATGCCCTCTGTCCTATGTAGCTGGCTAGGGCAGGAATCCCAGCTATGTGTCCCATTACACTGGGAGAGGTGACAGAATGTAATTAAACACAGCCATGGTGTCCTCCTGCAGAATTAGTCAAGGAACCTGTGTCTATGTGTGAATTGGAAAGACAGAGATAGAGACGGACAGAAATAGAGAAAGACAGAGAGTGTGTTGAGTGCGAGTATTTGCTCCTCCTTTAGTCACAGGTTTAGGTGGAGATGGTGAGGACATATCTCTACCAGTCAGAAAGAAGAAAGAAAGCCACTTTATTTTTTCACTGTATTCTTACAACACATTTCTCTGCATTTAACCCATCCTATGGTATAGGAGCTGCAGCGCCGCCCGGGGACCAACTCCAGTTCTTCTTTCCATTGCCTTGCTCAGGAGCACAGGCAGGAGTATTAACCCTAACATGCATGTCTTTTTGATGGAGGGAGGAAACCGGACACGGGGAGAACGTGCAAGCTCCACACAGAAAGGACCTGGGACGGCTTGGGGCTCGGACCCCGGACCTTCTTGCTGTGAGGCAACAGTGCTAACCACTGGGCCACCGTGCCACTCTTATATAAATGACCTGGGGCTTCGTATCAATCGTTACTAAGGGCAGATTTGTTCTTACACGCCCATGGAATTTTTTAGCCCTCAAGACTGTCTGACAGTCAGCAGCAAAGCATGATGGTTATTTGCAATTCCTTCCTCCTAACATCTATTTTCTACCTCTTGCAACAAGCAATCACACAGGCCTGCAAAGACATCAGTGTTAGCCAATCGGTGTCTAAATTCAGGGGCTACCCAGGTTCTACACTGGTCTCTGAGACAAACTTCACGGCTAAAAAGAAAATCCCATGGGTGTGTAAGAACAGATTTGCCCATAGTAGCGACTGATACATGAGGCCCCTGGTCGACTGTAAATACTAAGTATTTTACAAATGGAAGAAAACACATGTTTAGCTAGACATATTCATGATGTGAACAGTGATGTCCTCAACTATTTTTCCAATGAAACCTACACCCACTGGTTCTGTGCACACTTGGCTGTTGTTCTGAAGTATATGGGTGTGTTGCTGTGTGTCTGTTCCTATGCTTTTTGTCTGAATGGGTGAATGCAGGTGTTATAACTGTGGATGTGGCTACGTGCACGGCACAGAGACAGAAGTGGCAGAAGTGCAATTTGCTGAATAAGTTGCAAATATGACAAAGAAGTCATGCGAAGCTGTCATGACTCCAGACTGGCCAGAACTGGAACGCTCCGAGTTGTAAAAGCCTTGGGCTTTTTTTTCTTCCAAAGTGCATGCCCTCTGTCTACCCTTCATCTCACGTGAGAGATCCCGCACCATAAAGTAACCAAACACACAATCTGCACATACACATGCACACACAACACTGTTCCACTGCATGCAAGAAGAGAAGAGAAGATGAGGAAGGCCCTCTTTCAGTTCCTGCATGCAGAAAGGCTCTGGAGAATGTGTGTGCGTGTGTGTGTGTGTGCACGTATGTATGTCAGCGTGCACATGTGTGAGTGTCTGTGCATGCGCTTTTTGTGTTTTCATGTGTGTGCAAGTGTCTGTTAGAACACAGGGAGGGTAACTGTGGTTTGGAAAGGAATTTTCGTCCATGCCGGCTGCAGGTTAACGTGCACGTCTACATCGGAGAAACACAGAGCGAGGGAGAGCAAGAGAAAGAGAGAGAGAGAGAGAAAGAGAGGATGTGAGAGGAAAAAAACAGACACACAGAGACGCCGAGAGGGGGACAGATTAAAGAGAGAGATGTGCTGTGAGTCATGGTTCCTCCTACTTAAGCTAAACCTCAGCCACAGTTGATGTTGCAAGCCTTCGTCACAACCGTGTGAGTATGACAGAGCCTAAAAGCGGCATGCTCATTCCAGACAAAACCAGCTCGTCCTAGTTTCTTGCTGATAGCTCATGAATGCATCAACAGTGATATTAAAAAAATAAAAAAATAAAAAAAAGAGAGAAACAGCCATGTTGTTTTAGGAGTCTTGAACTTCTAAATGGGCCACAATACGGGGGACGGAGGAGTAGCCTTGTTCCTGTTTTACTAGCCGACTCCCGCCGCAGACGCCTCACTGGCTCCATAACCTTGAGGACCTCAGCTAAACTCTCCTCCTCGCTAGCTGTCATTTACTCCTGTTTTCAGCCTCCTCCGTGATCCCAGCACTCATCCCTAATGGCTTATTATCTTTTAATCACATCAGTGTTCATGTGAAATGGCCTGTTTGACCTCACAGCTGGACGACAACAAACACACAGACCAGAATTCCCCGCGGCGCTAAATGTGAGGGCTGGTTTTGACCCGCCAAGGAACCACCCCAAAGAAATAGAAATGCCATCTCTTTCCATCAAAAACTGCAAATAAAGCAGTGCGCCCTCACTAATATTGTTGCTGCATGGGTGGCGACGTACCGTGCGGCCTCCTTGCCCGGGTCTGTGAAATGTTTCTGTGGGCCTCTGGGTAGCTGCGTCTGTGTACCTTCGGAGGACCGGGGCCCAGTTCTTGTGCACTGGAGCATAAGTAAATATTAACAGGATAGGGAGCGGGAGAGAGACACAGATGTGCGAGATGTCGGGGCAGTTACTGTAACAAGCACGGCAGACAAGGAGCGACGACAAGAGGAGGGAGCGGGGGGCTAAGAGCGGCGAGAGAGAAAGACAGACTGGAAGAAAGAAGGCAACGATGGATGATGAATGGGAGACATAATGTTAAAAAGGATTATGACCCAGCTGTAGCCCATTCCCTCTCATTTCAACTGGCACCTTTCCTTTCTGGTAAAATGATGCTACTGCCTTTTTCTACAAGTGCATAAAGGAGAATAGAAAAAGAGAACCTAGCAACAGAGTGGTGGAGAAATAGAAAAGAAGAAGAGAAGTGGAGTGGAGTGGGCACACTTAAGACATCATTGTGTTACCCTGAAGACTGTAATGACTGCATGTGTGTGTGTTAGAGAGAGAGAGAGTGAGCGACAGAGAGAGAGAGAGAGAGAGAGAGACAGAGAGAGAGCCCATTGTCCAGCTGTGCAGTCTCCTCTGTAATCCCTGAGAGAGTGAAGTGGATGCAGAGTGGAGGGGTTCATTGTGTTTAAGTTCCCCCGCTGGAGGAGTTCAGTGTTTAAGAGCACAGGAAAGAAAGGATGCAGACAGGAAATGCAGCCAGACGGTGGGTTTGCAAAATGTGTTTAGAGGAGACAGACCCCTGTGTGGCAATAACAAGGTCAAGGGTCAGAGGCACAACAAACGGGCGGTCACGTAGGTTTCCTTTTGTGCTGCAGCATGGAGCAGAAACTCAAAGGCTCTTGAGTGTTGCACATCAACACACATCTCAAGCCTTGGAGAGTTGTTGAGCCGAGGTTAAATAATGTCGACGGATACAGCTGATCAGCTTCAATCAATGACTGACGGTATCAGTTGGACAAAGCCGTCTGCTCTTTGCTGTTAATTGCTTTTTCCAGGCTCAACACTATGGAAGATTCCTCAGATATTCAACTGGGATTCGAATGATGCAATGGGCCGGCAGCATCGTGAAAGTGGCCCATGCCGAAGGGGGGAGTGTATGTGCACGCGTGTGTGCTTGGCGGCATTTGAAGCCTGGTTGTTATCTCTGTACCGGCTGGCATTTAGTGGGACTGAATTAAGTGTGAGGACATCCGTCCGGTACCAAAGCATGACATCAGCCAGTTGGCAGAGGAGGTGTCAGAGCAGGTGCTATATGGGAGAGAGGCAAGGGAGAGATGGAGGGCAGGGTGGAAACTGGGGAAGGACAAGGAGAGGATGGAGGGAGGACGGGGGTGTGGGACGGCAGACCAGAGGGTGGTGTAGGGAGCCGGGGTGTGAGCCAAGACGAGTGTCCAAGTAGATCTATTTATAGCTCCCCATCACAGGCCATTCAACCAGGCCATGATGGCCACCAGTATCATTTCCTTTATTTTCCCTTTGTGCATTTTTCAGCTCATATGCAGGAAAAGGCTCAAACACATTAACTGCTGAATCTTGTTATACCGTCTAGCTCCAATTCATGGTCATTTCCATCTTCCTTCTTTCCTTTCAGATCAGGATACGAGAGGAGCATTTTGTGGCAAAGGAAATGTGCAGCTTTGCCAACACTGAAATAAATCGTTTTTGTTTGTTGATGCTTTTCTTCCTGCCTGGCAACGGTCCTACCAACATCATTGATTTTGTCCTATTTGCCAGTCCCCAGCCAAACTGAAGGGAATACCAGGAATCTCATTTTGCTTTACAAAACTGTCCATTTGTCCTTGAGTAAATGACGGCAAAACATATGGCAAATGTACCGACCCTCCTACTCCGTGTGTCGGTATTTTGCAAGGGGCTAGGTGGGTCCTCGGTTCCAACTGGAAACACCTAATCTTACTGTGACCTAAAAGTTAATGGGAGCTAGGCTTGATCCCAGGTTGGCGTGTCTGTCAAAGTGTCCTTGAGTTAAACACTTACCCCCCCCCCAAACACGCCTCAAAGGTGCCACGCTAGCTGACTGGCCCTGTGCCCCGACGAGAGGGAAGGATGAAATAAAATTATTCCAACTCGAACCAAAATCAGCAATCAGATTTAACTTTTCATGTCTAAAAACAACATGACAAAACATTCAGCAACATCTTTTTATTTGTAAAACACTAACACTGTATTTCTTTTTTAAACTTTTATCCGTAACTGTCCTCAATGGTGTCAACAACTGTACAGGAGCAGTCTAGCCCTCATTAATATTCATAAGCTGACCTTTGAGTGACAAGTACAAGGAAGGGTTGGTGGTAAGGATAGGCGGGGCTTCATATTTTGTTGATTTGATCTGATAGGCTGTATGTAAATGGGTGTGTCTCATGACATCACAAGTATCAGAAAAAAACACCAGCTGAGAGAAGCTGAACTCAGAAGAGCTCTTTTTAAAAAAGAAAAATAGAAAAACTGAATCCCACCTTTTATACTTTTGTCCCTGGAAAGAGACAGTAAAAAAAATGCATGATGAAAATAATAAGCAATGTTAGAAAGTTTTAGTATTTCAATTTTGGTCCACCTTTAAAATATAGACCTCCTGGCCATACCAACACAGTCTGAGCCATAAGACAGATAAAAAGTCTTAACAATGAAGAAGGGCACAATATGCTGATATGTACCGCGTGGAACATGAATTTATGCCATTCCATAGGGAGGAATATATGCCATTCCATAGGGAGTGTATATATGCCATTCCATAGGGAGGGATATATGCCATTCCATAGGGAGTGTATATATGCCATTCCATAGGGAGTGTATATATGCCATTCCATAGGGAGCGAATATATGCCATTCCATAGGGAGTGAATATATGCCATTCCATAGGGAGCGAATATATGCCATTCCATAGGGAGTGTCGATGTAGTCTTTTGACCTGTGTGTGACCTGCACTGGCCCAGATAAAGCAGGTCCATTACCATCCACAGCTTCAGAGTCATCATCATGGGAACAGCACAAGAACTGGGTCCGGTGGGTCCAACCATCTGGTGGACATCAGCACTGTCCAAACAAATTCTTGCTACCGGCCAACGGAAGACCAGGAATCAAGCATGCTCACTGCAGCACACTAAATAAACCTCTCCTGCTCCCTCCGAGTGGAAAAGACAAGGAAGACCAGAAGAAGAATGGAGAGAGACAGGACAACTTTCTCATATAGACAGGATAAAAAAAACAAAAACTAAGCAGTTTCACATTCCCCACCATTTAAGCATGCAAAAGGACAATACTATACACTGGTCAAGATATCGAGAATGTCTACAGCACCATGTTCACAATAGTAGAATAGAACCCAGACCCCCCCCACCCACCCACTCTCCAACCAGGAGCACATATGCATAACTAAAAAAAAAAACCTCCATAAATCACACAATGATTTGAGACAGATTAGGCAGAATGTAATAGAATCATATTCTAGCACTGCAGCTAGATCTTGTCCCGACCCACAGCCACCACAAACCCACAGGAGAATGGCATTGTGTTGAATTGTAATGTCCCTGAGCCATGTGTTACAATATAATAGTGTCTTTGTCTCCCACTTATCTGGCTTCAGCTCAGGCTGCAGAGCAGAGTGTTTCAACAGCTACTGTCTAACTATCAGACCTAAGGACACTATCTGGCTCCCTGTGTGAAGGCCCATTGTCAGCC
>NC_079212.1:12708596-12736096 GCF_029633865.1 Lampris incognitus | reverse complement strand
TCTCTCCACCTACAGATCAATGGGTTCCCATTCAATTAAAAAGTCTGAAACTATTAGCACCCGGCTAATGACTCCATTCTGGAGAGCCGCGGCGCTCTAGCCTCGGGCTAAGAGGGTCCTGGGTGCGCTGGTAAGACTAGCTGAGCCGGGTGGGGGTTTTTCTCTTAACTGCATTCATTAAGAGCACACCGCACTTCCCGAGTGTCTCTCCGAGCTAGCGGCTCACTATAGGCCAGCTAGCATATGGCAACGTGTGTTCAACACTGCGCCTCTGGTCCTCGCCGTTCTGGCAGCCGCTGAAGCTGCGGATGCTCGCACTTACCCCCTTTCCACTGTTGCTCGTGTAAACTTGATTTTATTCTGCGTAACTGCACGTGTTATTCCTCATATTTATAGTATGGCAAAATTTGGACGCCTTCCTACTTTTTTTCTTTGTGCTAGCGAGTGCAGGGTTAACGGTTAATGCACCGTTTCCGTCTTCATTAGAGTACAGTAGAGGCGGCCAATTTTGGGCTAGCCCCGGTCATTCGTGCGGCGCTCATTAATTTTCCGACAGCTCGTCAAATTTACAGTCGAAAGTAGACAAGCACGGGCATATCGATCAATGGCGCCGCGAACAAAAATAGCACCTCCGCCTGTGCCCTGATGTATGTCAGACAGGGAAGCCGGCCTGACATGCATACAGTCCGTTAAAAAAGAAAGAGACAGACAGACGGACGGAGAGAAAGAACCAGACTAGCAGACAGAGAGCTCGACAGGCAGGCAGACACAGCGGGATTTACAGGTAGGACCCATGTGGCTACGAGGAGAAGCACGGACGCCACGTTAGTCCATATCCTGTGTGTTAATAATGCGTGCCGCGGCCTCGGGGGAATGGCTGCTTTAATGGGGAAGCAGCCTGCCACTGGTAAACACATGCCGGAGCTTCAGTGAAAACTCCACTGGCAGGGAATTAGGTCATTTGCGATAAGCATGAAGGCAGCGTCGTCTTGAGATCATTTTTGGCAGCCCGCGCGCGCAGTGTTGAAACTCCGCCGTGAAACATTTGTTTAGTTTGACATCAGTTTACCTCAGCGGGCTGTTAAATTAGACAAGTCTAAATCAGATCCCCCTTCTCTGTTTATTGCAGTGCAACTACGAGAACAATTTCGGAAGTAAAACGGTGCAAAAGAGCCTGTTGTAGTCACTAGGGGGGGGGGGGGGGGAGAAAAAAGAAAGGAGGTGGCGGGGCAAATTCTGACCAACTCTGAGGCCACGGGTTACTCACGCCGCACACTTAAAGACGCCGAATCCGACGCGAAACTATCAAGGATGTAATGATATTAGATTTCATGGCAGTTTTCATATGAGGTGAGAGTCACCAGTCGTATGAGGTAAGCGGCTGGCTGAGTATAGAGGTAGCCGGGGTTAAACGGAATAGCAGGGGATGTGTCATTACGCTACGAAAACATTTGTCATGATTTTAGTCATTCTGTAGTGGGGATCAAGTGCTAACATAATTACTTCTCCAGAGTTCAGAGCAACTCCTCGGTATTAGAAACGGGATAAAAGGAGAAAAAGAGAGAGCGGTAGAGTGTTGGGGTGGGGTGGGGGTGGGGGTGGGGGGGGTCTTGATGGAGGATTTCTAAGTCAAGGTTCATAAAAAAAGTTAGAATGTGACTGTGGTCCATTAGGCCAGGAGGAGATATTAAACAGTTCCTGTCTTATAGAGGGGAGAGGAGAGGAGTGAAAGTAAAGGATAGGACGGGAGAGAAAAGGAAAACAGACCAGAGGAGTGGAGCGGACACTTAGGAGTCTTTCTGCGTTCCTCGGTGCTCGTCATCTGAGCCTTTCGACTCTTCCCTGCTGATTGCTCTGGTCTGGCTGGTACGGGGAAAAAACAGGGAAGGATTCGGGCCCTCGGGACTCGATTGGCCGGGTCTGTTTACTTTTCTCCGGAGACTGGCGATGGGGCGGGGTGGTATGGACATGGAGGAGAGGGACAGGGGGAGGTAGGAAGAGTGAGGTGTGGAAGGTTGCACCAGGGGACGGGGGGGTAGGGGGTGGGGTAATAGTTCTCGCTCTAAGAAGTGCTAAGTTGGACAGTGGGAGGAATTTTCTGTGGTTTATCCAGCGAGAGCTGCTCCATCTGTATAAACTGGAGCCTGCCAAAATGTAGGCTCTCTCCACTCTCTCTCTCTCTCTCTCTCTCTCACACACACACACACACACACAAGAACACACACACACACACACACACACACACACCAGAGGCTGCCAAAATGTTGACTCCCTCTGTCCAAAGAGGGGCAGGGAAACTTAACCCCCTCATTACTTGCTCAGATAACTAACGCTGAGATACAACAAACGTCCAATAAAATACCCACACGCAAACGCTGACAGGGGCTTACGGACAACATATGCACACACGTAGACTCTCTGTACACACACACTCGCACATACTCAGACACATGGAGACAGAGCCAGTCCGCCGAGAAGGTGAGCCCTGAGGCTGGCTTAGCTGCAGTGTACTTAAAGCATTGTTTTCTCTGGTCCTGCTAAGCTAGCCTAATGACAGTGATGTGGAGGCAGAGGTTATGTAAGTGTGAGCTGCAGTTACCGTCCACACCACTTAGACGTGACTCAGCTGGCCCAGCAGCCTGCTGAGTGTGTGAGTGTGTCTGTGTGTGTGTGTGTGTGTGTGCATAAGGAGACAGATCGGGGTTTGTCAAGCTCAAAGTTAGTGACACGCGCAGGTAGTGTTGGATTTCAGCGACTGGTTCTGACTTGGAGCCAGTTCCTAATTTCCGAGACCCGAGTATATAAAAGAGTATAAAAACGTTTTCGTCACCGCATGTAGGCAGTGAACAATGTGAAGGGGGAGGCAAGGAGATGCCATACCCCATGTTAAAAAAAAGGACCTATTGATCAAAGGGGGCGGGGGCGTCACCCTGAGCTGCCTGGGTGTGGTCTCGCTGCTCTCGGAGCATGGGGTTCTTCTTGCTGGGGGGGCAGGTGGGGGGGGGGGGGACGTTGGCTGTATCCATGTCCGTGGCTTGTGTGTGTGTGTGTGGCGGTGGGCTGCTGGTCGGGGGCCTGCTAGAGGCGCAGGACAGTCCGCCATTCTGGAGACACTTGGTGGGATGCTGAGTGCCCTCAGCTGGTCGCTGTGGGTGGGTTGCCCTCCTGTATTTGGTACCTGGGGTGAGCCGCAGGCCAGTCCCGGGGGGGGGGGGGGGATCTGCTTGGCCGCTTTCCAGGCAGCTGCACGCCTGCGTTGGTCTTGCTGTGCCGTGCCCATCCCTCCCAGCTCTGCAACGTATATGCACCACACACACCATATGACAGGCCTAGGGTTTGTGGGGTGGAGACGTGGCGGGCGGCTGAGATCTTGCCTGCGACGCTCCTACCCCTGCTTGTACCTAAACAATGTCCCGAAATTTTAATCCCAGTCACACTAGTTTAGCACACACACATTCACTCAAACCGCACTCCCAACAACACCCAGTACCAGGTCAGGGTCGGCTGGACAGGAGGAGTGTGAGTGGTTCTGGCCTGATGAGCCTGGACAACCATACCCACTCACCCTGCCATTTTAACTACATGCACAACACAAGTACACGTTAAGCACTGGGACTACCAGGCTGGGTGGGACGGCGTGGGTGGGTGGTCGGGCAGGGGGCGGCGGGAGGGCGCTCTGCCCAGGTGGATCGCTCTGTCCTCGGGGCCGGCTGGTTGTCCTGCCTGCTGCATTCTGGCAGGGCTGCGTGAGTGCTACCAGATGCTCTCCGGAGCCCCTGGGTGGCAGCTCGCCGTCTTAAGTGCGGGCCGCGGAGTGGGGCCAGGAGCCTCTGGGGTTGCGGTGCTTTGGGCTACGGCTGTTCTCTTGGCTGTGGGGTGTCTGCACCATGGCGGGGCCTGTGGGTGGCTGCGGAGTCTGTCTGCTGCTCGGAGGCAGTACGATAAGTCATGGATCTTATACAACAGAATTTATTGGGATTTATTCCATCCACTCACATATAGTAGGTGGACAAGTCACATGCACATACGACACACCGCTAGCATCTGTCTCACACCCCCTGGATTACACCCTTCTCTCTAGTCCTTTCTCCCCCTTCTTTCGCCGTTTTCCTGTCTTCTCCTTTATCGCTATAACTGCTGTCCTACTAATATCGATAAGATCATTTTCCATTTGTTGGCGATTGTCCCCATTTTGGAGACGCGATGCCAATCGGTTGTTTAGCTGATCAAACATGCAGAAGAGGGCAAACTGGCGGCGGCCATACATGTATAGCAAAGCCCTGCGCGCTACTCATCCAACAGGATGGAGTTATTATAAGCGGTTTTTGTTCATTAATAAAGATTGGCTTTGCAGGTGGAGAGTCTGAACCCCCACTTGCAGATTAACTGTCTGCGACACATCGGCACACAAATTCCCCGTGTTGTATAACAAGCCTGCTGACAGCACAGGTTTGAAGGGGGGGGGGGGTGACCGACACGAACCCTTTGTAAAACTGCAGTAACTCATTTCCACCCCCTTTGGATTAATGGCACCACGTAATATATCTTAATGAACGATGTGGGCTCCCTTTGGAGTGCTACAAATAGCTTCTTATATTAGCATCCAACACGGCGGCGTACTGATACATACTGGTAATAGCTGTACCGGCATACATCACTCACCCATGGGTACTCTGTGCAGCGCCACACACTCCGGACCAGCCATGTTGTCGATGGAACGGGTGCCGCTCCAAAACTCGCCGAGCTGCAACAAGTACGGAGATGTTAGTGTCAATGGACATCCAACTTTTATATGGCAAGATATTAGATCCAGGTTCACAAAGCATCGTGAGCTCATTCCCAGCTCATCCCAGTGGAATTTCCTGGTGGGGAACGTTCACCATGACAATGAGAAGGCGGATGAGCATAGAGTGAATGAATGTCGCCGAGCTGTGACAGGATTTGCTGTTAATGGGTCAAAAACCTGCCCAACTTTTCAGCCTCCTTCATCTAGATGGACAAAAACACACGATCGCTATCCGGCTATTTAGAGTATATTCACTTCAATTCAACTCAATTTATTGTCATTAGAAACAATTGCAGGCACATGTTAAAAACTAAATAAGGGCTGCGGCTTCGCCAAACAGTGCAAGACAGACATAGACAAACACAGCAAACATAGTATAGGATATATACAGATGAAGACTGAAAGCTAAAAATAAGTTAAAAAAAAAAGAAAAAAAAGAGCATGAGTATAAGAATATTTAGACATTCAGTGGGTAGCCAGGTTCAGGTGGGTCACAGCTTGGGGAAAGAAGCTGTTTTTGGGCCTGGTAGTGTGGGCTCTGAGGCTCCTGTAGCACCTCCCAGAGCGCAGGGGGGAGAACAGTCCATGGTTGGGGTGGGTGGGATCTCTGCTGATGCTGAGACCCCTTCGAAGGCAGCGTTTGTGATAAATAGGGATGGGTATCGTTAGGATTTTATCGATACTACTACTCTTATCGGTACTGCTTATCGGTTCGGTACTTTATCGATACTCTTATCGGTTCTTTTTGATTATTATGCAAGAAAAAAAGACACTTAATTAAGAACAGAATCGACATTGCTTTATTATTCTATTATATAACTTTATATAAATATAAACAAATATTTATTAAGCAGCAACAGCAGCAGCAATGTTTTAAATGCGTCTGAACTACAGACTTTATAATCAACATTCAACAACAACAAATAAGATAAAAAATAAAAGTAGATAAAGATAAAGAAAAAAAAAAATTTTTACAGCAAAAGGTTAACAGAAGTTCAAACAAACAAGAACCTAGAACATTATCCTAACAGTTCTTCTGCAGAAAAATCAACATATCTGCCTTCTCCGGCAGGAGTCGTGATCTCTCCTGACTTATAGTGTCCCCGGCTATTAGCCTAGCTAACTCCGTATCTATGGCTTATATATTTGTAGCTAAACAATTAGCTAAGCAATTATATTTTATTTATTGGCCTATTTGTAATAATTAGTTATTAGCCTAGCTAACTCCGTATCTATGGCTCATACGGCTTACCTGCAGTGGACGTGGATGGAACACTACGAGCAAAGCAGTGGAAAACTCCGCATTTCTGCAGATTAATACCATGTTTCGACAGATCGCTTGTATTGCCACCCTTACTGGCAAATGATTTGTTGCACTTGTGGCAACGAGCGTTGTTGTCATCGACTTTTGAAAAATATACCCAAACTTTTGAACGTTTAGTTCTCTCCGCCATGATGAGCCCTTGAGCAGAGCTGTCTGTGCGTGTGTGAGCGAGTGTGTGGAGCACAGCACAGCCCCGCCCCTCGCGCAGTAAGAGAGAGAGACAGAGAGATGGAGAAAACGGCAAACAAGATTATGTTCGCGACTTTTAAATTCCTCGAAAAACACAATTGCCACAATATAAATCTCACTCCATGATTTCTCGAGTACCTACCGACTACCGATAGCAGAACCGAAAACATCGGATCTTAAAAATGCTCCGGTTTTTACTAATTTAGAACCGGTTCCCGTTTAGAACCGGGTTTCGGGGGGCATCCCTAGGGATAAATGTCTTTTATGGCTGGGACCTGGGTACCGGTGATATGCTGGGCTGCCTTGACGACCCGCTGCAGAGCTTTCTGGGTCTACTGATGTGCGGCACGGTGGCGCAGTGGCAAGAATGTCCTGGGTTCGAGCCCCGGGGTAGTCAGACCTTGGGGGGTCGTCCCGGGTCATCCTCTGTGTGGAGTTTGCATGTTCTCCCTGTGTCTGCGTGGGTTTCCTCCCACAGTCCAAAGACATGTAGGTCAGGTGAATCGGCCACACTAAATTGTCCCTAGGTGTGAATGTGTTTGTGTGTTTGTGTGTGTGTGGGCGCTGTGATGGCCTGGCAGCCTCTCCAGGGTGTCTCCCCGCCTACCGCCCAGTGACTGCTGGGATAGGCTCCAGCATCCCCGCGACCCTGAGAGCAGGATAAGTGGTTTGGATAACGGATGGCTGGAATACAGTGATACAGAACATATTACACACAAACATAAACACACAAACATACAATAGGTGAATGGTACGTATGCATACCCATATGTATGCCAGTAGTGTGTGAGGAGGGGACTAGAGGGAGGAAGTCAGAGTCCTGATAGCTAGGGAGGAAACGCTGTATGTGAAGCGTTTCGTCTTAGTGGGCAGTGATCTGTAGCACCTCCCTGAGGGAAGGAGCTGGAGGAGGTGATGAGCAGGATGTGAGGGGTCGGAGATGATCTTCGCTCGGTGAGTATGTAGAGATTCAACTGAGGGGAGTGGGTTGCTTGTGATTTTGGATGCCTTGACATCTGTGACTTCTTCAGTCAGTTGAGAACGAAGAAGTCATTTAGATGAGCGATGAAACGTTTCTCCCAGTAAACGTTGTGTCCAGATGAACTGATTCAGCTTTCTGGCGTTGTGTTATGTTAACTTGTCACTTTGCAACAAATGTTAATTGGACACTGACCAAAACAATTATCCATCCATCCATTATCCAAGCCGCTAATCCTACTAAGGGTCGCAGGATGCTGGAGCCTATCCCAGGAGTCATTGGGCGGCAGGCGGGGAGACACCCTGGACAGGCCGCCAGTCCATCACGGGGCTGACACACACACACACACACACATTCACACCTAGGGACAATTTAGCATGGCCGATTCACCTGACCTACATGTCTTTGGATTGTGGGAGAAAACTGGAGCACCCGGAGGAAACCCACGCAGACACGGGGAGAACATGCAAACTCCACACAGAGGACGATCTCGGATAACTCCTGAGTCCCAACGCTGGACAACCCGGGGGTTCAAACCCAGGACCTTCTTGCTGTGAGGCGACCGCGCTAACCACTGCGCCTCCATGCCGTCCACAGAAGAATTATTTTCAAACAAAATTTTAGCTTTACAACATTTTTTACCCCTTTTTCTCTCCAATTGTACCCGGCCAATTACCCCACTCTTTCGAGCCGTCCCCGTCGCGGCTCCACCCCCTCTGCCAATCCGGGGAGGGCTGCAGACTACCACATGCCTCCTCCGATACATGCGGAGTCGCCAGCAGCTTCTTTTCACCTGACAGTGAGGAGTTTCGCCAGGGGGAGGTAGTGCGTGGGAGGATCATGCTATTCCCCCCAGTTCCCCCTCCCCCCGAACAGGCGCCCCGACCGACCAGAGGAGGCGCTGGTGCAGCGACCAGGACACATACCCACATCCGGCTCCCCACCCACAGACACAGCCAATTGTGTCTGTAGGGACGGTCAAGCCGGAGGTAACATGGGGATTCAAACCAGCAATCCCTGTGTTGGTAGGCAACGGAATAGACCACTACGCTACCCGGACACCCCCAAAATGTTTTGTTTTTTTCCATCCAATCATAAATTATGCACTGAATCTGAGCATAACATTACAAATTATAATATAAAGTAACAATAAAAATGTCTGGGAGGTTATAGGGTCATGTTAGGGGGCACTTCAGCACTGCAGGCCTACCTACCCCCTTGCCCCATTGTCTTGTTTATATCCTAATTTCATATATATGTTCAAATGTATTTTGTATAGTATCCTAAATCCTGCATACTATGTTAGACAGAACTTGTTTTTGTTTTTTTAATGTTTGAGTTTCTTCATCAGAATTTTTTTTAACTTATATTTATCGGATTTTGCACCTGAATTCGACGAAAACCAGAACCAGACAAGAACCAGTGGTGGAATTGGAAGCAGAATTAGAATTAGAATCGATTTTAAAGAAATTACACTGAACCCTGCTCATGGGGTGAGTGAAGTACCATCTTCGTGCACTTCTAAATCCATTCAGTCCACTTGTGGCGGCAAGATGACAAAATTGCACTATAATCATTTTTGCATGCGCTGTAAATTTTTGAACGATTGTTCAGTTCACAACAACCAATTATTCACACTGTGTGTAGTTCGTGTGTGCGAGTGTGTGTGTGTTTGTCGCACACAGTGCTTCCTTCATTTCCCAGCAGGGCTAGTGGCAGAGGACTGACATCTTTCCACAGGATATGAGAAAAGTGTGATCATCCATCTGAACTCTGAGCTCCACAGCGCCTCCCTTCTGTGGTTTATATGCACCCCTCTCTCTCTCTCTCTCTCTCCCTCTCTCTCTCACTCACTCACACGCGCGCACACACACACACACACACACACACACTCCTCCTCCGAGCGCTCATGTCTCTTTAAAACTTTGCTCTTCTTTAGCCAAGGGGGAAGGGTTGTACACTGTGAGTCACTGGGCTGTCCCTGGCACAGGCACACAGAGACACACACACACACACACACTCAAACACACGCAAACGCACGCACACATGCTGAAGCTCTCCATGTTTATGAGTGGTGCTGGCCCCGTGCCCGGCCCGAGGGCTGCGCGGCTCCAGCGCTGTATCGCTTAACCCTTCCCTGGCTCGCGCTGTCCTATTTAACCTCGCGCAGGACGTCCGCGTGTGACGCGTCAGGTCCTGCCGAGCGCACCAGTCCGTCGGCCGGACCCTACGCAGCCAAGCGGCGTGTAATTCCCCGCAGAATCGTCAGCCTGTTTTCACACAAAGCTGCTCCTTTAAAAGTGGGGGGGGGGGGGGGCGCGGCCATTTAACTCTTCGGGCGCCCTCGGCCGCATGGTGACAGAACCCGCAGGGTGTCACTGCTCCGTTTAGCGGCGGAGCCGAGCTCCGGCGGAGATTTATGCTCCCACACTCGCCCCGTTCCCTTTAACCTCTCGCCGGTCCGTGTGACCGTAAAACGTTTCGCTCGGTTCGCCCGTCAGCTATGACGCGTCCGGCTGGCTGCGAAGACAGTCGCTCCCTCACCCCCCACTAACCCCCGTGACCTCTGAACTTTAGATTCAACTAACAGTATTCAAATGACCTCTAAACTGAAACGTGCTAATACTTTTTTTTCCTCTTCCTTCCTTGCGCTCCACTCCGTCTTTGCCCCCGCCTATTCATGCCCCTCCCTCCCTCCCTCTGTCTCTCTCTGTCTCTCTCTCTCTCTCTCACTCACTCACACTCTCACACACACACACACACACGCACACACACACACTCTCTCTCCTCTCTGCAGAGCTCCACTCTGAGTGTCCAGGACAGGAGACAGTCAATATTTGAGCTGTGATGTCAATGTGTGCACCAGTAGCACATTGCAAGCTAGTGAGCAAATCAAAGAAAGCCCTCCACCTGGACCACTGTACACACACACACACACACACACAGAGTGGAAGACGACGACCAAAGCCTAGAACTTGGAGCCTAAGAACGAACTACAGCGCCAGAGGTGGATTGTGAGGCACCAGAGAGGGGTTAGCCGGTCTTAAGTCTGTTAAGTATGATGTGAGCCGTGACAGATGGTTTGACCTTATCTGCAGCGGTTGTGGGACCCGGTTGTGATAGGGGTAGGGTGTGCTCTCCTCTCCGGCTCCTGGCAGATGGATCCCCACGGTGCTATCACAGCTCCAATCACCATGTCAAGTTGGAAGCGAGGCTATTGACCTCCCCACCTTTACCAGGAGGCAACCTCTGGGATATCCTCTGGGGGGCCCGGACTAATAATAGTATATGGATACGATTCTATGGAAATGATAGTCCAGCACAGAATTAAACGGCAGTCAAATGTATGTTAATCACCGACGGCTTATTTATTGTGCGATAGGCGAAGGCCGGAGAAGGGCTGCGTGTCTGTGGCTGCAGCTGTGTAACAGCTTGTTTTAGCCGAAATGGTTTGCAACAACGAAAAATTCTTTTGTGCAGTCAAACGCACACACATACACGTGTGCAGGCGCGCACGCACGCACGCACACACACACACACGGACACACATACAGTAAGTAGGGCTGTTGAGGGGTGTGCTGTAATTCTAGTGTGTGTGTTAATGGCTCTCTTCGGCACACTGGAGAAGACGCTAAAAACTAAGGCTGTGATTTACTGTGTAGCGATGCAAGCTGGGACACGACCCAGAGATCCACATTGTACCACAAAATGTGCGCACACTCACACACACACACACACAACACTGGAGACGAGACTGGGGGTGAAGCAAGAGAGAAAGAGGGAAGTCGACGGTGAAGTGAACAGCTCGTTGGCGATCAGCGGGTGGAACATGTCTCCGTGTGAATGTCAATTACAAAGCCAGTAAGGCAACTAAAAAAAAAAAACAATTACCCCTTTGAACAACTAGTATACAGCGAGGGGTATCCTATGCAGACCCCGCAATTACCCGGTTTGAAAGCGGAAGCAGAACAGAACACGTCCAACTTCACATCACATCTGCGTCTCAACGGCCACCGTAGCCTCCACGGCTAACTACACGCCGCCGCGTCTGCGCGGGACCCTTTGAAACGCGTGCCAAGGCGCTTTACACGGCCAATTGAATGGCATTACAGTAACACATCACTCACTGGCCCAGTCACTTAGCGGCAATTAAATTGTAACAATGTTTGTGTTTATACAGCTTGGCTCCAGCTGAAACAAAAACATACGTCCTCATTTACCCACCACAATCTCATTACGCCCATACGAACGAGTCATTTTTAATCCGCCAATTACGGATAAGGAGAGGAAGGCTCGATCTGCGCCGCCATCCATCACGCCGCGGTTCTGGAGCGTCTCGCCGCGAAGCTGCGCTGGACAGCTGCGCTCTTCCGGGCGTCCTTTCCGTCCAACGAACGCAAAAAACAAAAAAAACAAAAAAAACAAAAAAAAAGCACTAAAGGCAAACAAGAGTCAACGGGCCGGCGGGACGGTGCCAAATCAAGCCCACGCATCCAGCGTCCAAGTCCGGAGGAGGGCACCTGCTTTGGATTGGCTCCGAGCGCTCTCGTCAGGAGACGTGCCTCAACGTAAGTCACCTCGGATCAGCCGAACGCCTTCATCATACCGGCGCAATCTGATCTGGCAACACCGTGATGGGGAGAGCAACCTGCCCTGGGAAATTCCGTCAGAACGGACAGTTGGCTAACGAGGAGTGTTTTGGCGAATTTGCAACACCCCCCCACCCCCATCATCCCATCCTGCCTACCTCTTCAAACGTTTTGTTTAGTCCTGCTCCCGCAGAGAAGTGATCCATGACCTACTTCTGTCCTCCGTCTACCTGCATGCTATTCTGACCACTAGACAGCTGCTCGGAGGGTGGCAGGAAGCGAGGGGAGAAAAAGAAGGAACGGACGTGTGAGGGGGTCGAAGATGAAGGCACGGGTATAGTAAAGAGGGAAATAGAAGATAGAAGGTAATAATGCGGGACACAAGGAGAAGGACAGAGGGAGAGAGAGAGAGAGAGAGACAGAGATGAAGAAATGACGGCAAGAGGGGAGAAGAAAGAACGAGAGGCGCGGTAAGAAGCCTGCAAAGCGAAAGTGAAGTGAATGAAAGAGACACGGAGATAGGCCCCTATCCTTTTAAAAGTTAGTTTGAATCTCCGGAGGTTTAATTGAATTTGAAATGAGTCGGTAGGCGGAAAGTTAGCAGAGGCTGCGGGAAGGCTTCGCCGAGGAGATGAAGAGCCGGGAGAATGACAGGAGCGGAGGCAGATGAGCGGAAACTTCCCGTGACAGTAACGCAAGGCTTTTCTGTGTGGAGGAGGAGGAGTTGGCCACACACAGGTAAATTGATCTCACGGGAGAGCGAGTCACGATAGAGGGGAAGAAAGAGGGAGACGTGGATCGGAAGCATTGAGGAGTTGAACAGGAAAACTGAACAAAAGGTGGAAAGACACTGCGAGAGAGAGGAAGGCGAAAAGGGACAAGAAAGAAAGAAAGAAGTCTTACGAGCGGAGAGAGAGATAGACCTCCTGAGGAAAGGGGGCAGCAGGTTTAGGGAGGGCCTGCTCCGTGGGTTGCCAGGTCCAGAGCAAACAGAGCGGCTGACAGAGGGGCTGTTGTGTGGGCCAAGGGAGGAGACAGCAACGCAGGGATGTGAAATGTGACAAATGTATTTTGGTGCTCAAGCACAAGGGCCCTTCCCTGCTCTGACCCAGGTGTCAGGTTCAAGGGTCAAGGGCAGGGAGTTTTTGTTGGGACACTCCCAGTTTCAAAGCTAAAGGACTTGTAGGGAAACAATCACGATAGCCAACGTCATCTCTATATGTGTATGTTGTCGGGATAACGCTCCATTAGCAGCCATTATACTGACCAGCCCTCTCTTGTGTGTCTCTGAAACACCACCAAAATTGTGCGAAAACGTCTCAACCGGTGACGACAGTGGCGGACAATCCCTGAACTGCCATCTTCATATGGTGTTGGGTGGTACTCTGACGACAGCGGTATGCAGTGTTGTTATTCATGTTTTCCTATACATTGCAGCCTTGTAGGAAGTAAGGGTTGCAGTTTTCACATTCATGGATTGTTCACCATTGAAGTCACTGGCGGTCACTTCTCCACACAAGTCAGAGGTGTTTCAGAGACACACGGAAGACTGCTCAGTGTTACGGCCGCTGGTGAAGTGTTACCCCTACGATATACACAATTACAATCTTCTTCTTTCGGTTTATATTCTGTTTCGCAGGGGTCGCCACAGTGGATTGTAGAGTTTTCATCGGTACCCTGTGAGGGCACAGCACCAATGGCGGCCGCTGTTAACACGGGCCTTGACTGATCCAGTACGGTCTTGTCGATCCCCAAGCCCTTCCTCACACAACCACTAACCCTATGGACGGGGGCACAGGTAAAGCGCTGGATGCCATCCCAGTATTCATGACTTGCGCCCATGCCTGTTGCTAAATATATACACTTACAATGATAATGTTTGAAATCATGATTGTTTCCTTTAATGTTTTAATTCGTGCACTGCCTGAACTTCTTGAAGGCATTAACTTCATCGAGCTAGGCATCTTCCAATTTCTTTCCCACAAACTCTCACGCTGTATGCCTCATCTATATTGCCATTCTCCATCATCACTGACATCAGTCCTTCACCTGCCTCCTACACCTTCTCAGGGTCACCGAGGACAAGCGACTATCCTAACATATTGGGTGGGAGGCAGGAAGACACCCTGGACAGGTTGCCTGTCTGTCGCAATTACGATCACTCAGATTCATGCCTCCAACAGATTCAGGGCCTCTAATTCCTCTGGCATGCATGTCACTGTGATCGGAAATGCCCATCGAATGCAAGAGGAAGAGGCGAACCCGATGAGGAAGGGGTTAGGATCGAGGCTGAAATACTCCTGCTGTTTCTCAGCATCTCAGTTTCTCACCAGTACTAACCTACTTCCTCTTACCTCCTTAAACTTTTCTTAGTCAAAATGATCTCATCAATGTTTGGTAAGCGATTACAACATTAAGACTGTTTTTTTTTCTTCCCAGTGGTTAATTTTACAATGGTGAAATTAACTGGGACTCATATTCCTGTAGTGCAGTATGCCAAATGACTCAGCATGGGTGTAAATAAAAATCCAGCTTCTCATGCGCTCCACTGGTTGTCATACCATAGGTCGCAACCCACAAGTGGATTGCAGCGGGAGGCCATGTGGGTTGTGGGACGTTTTGTTGGGAGATGGAGAAATAAAATATGATCAAACATCTGTTCTTATGGGCGGCACGGTGGCGCGGTGGTTAGCGCGGTCGCCTCACAGCAAGAAGGTCCTGGGTTCGAGCCCCGGGGTCGTACAACCTTGGGGGTCGCCCCGGGTCGTCCCGTGTGTGGAGTTTGCATGTTCTCCCCGTGTCTGCGTGGTTTTCCTCCAGGTGCTGCGGTTTCCTCCCACAGTCCAAAGACATGTAGGTCAGGTGAATCGGCCGTACTAAATTGTCCCTAGGTGTGAATGTCTGTGTATGAGTCAGCCCTGTGATGGCCTGGCGGCCTGTCCAGGGTGTCTCCCCGCCTGCCGCCCAATGACCGCTAAGACAGGCTCCAGCATCCCCGCGACCCTGAAAGCGGGATAAGCGGTTTGGATAATGAATGGCTGGATGGAGCCGTTCTTATTTGAATAAAAAATGGAACATCTATTTTCATGCTTTTGAGCCAATGCAAACAAATGCAATGATTTAATAGTATTCCCAAAAAAAATCACTAAAACAATGATTCATGTTGGCATACTGTCTGTTTTGTGTGTGCAGGCCATTACTGAAGACTTAGGAGGGGATTATTGCATTGAATATCAATACGGCGAGGATGGCTAGTTATCTCGCTTCAGACAGGTAATGAGTATTTACTGCTTATTTTACTGGCCAAAATAAATAGTGAGACCGGGGCCAAAAAGTTATCTCCACAGGTGGGACTCAGTGTGAAAAAAGTCTGGCAACCCCGATCCAGACACTTCTGCAGTCTTTCCCCACCCTCTATCCATGCATCCGTTCCTCTCCCCCAAACCTCCCTAATTGTTTGTTCCTCGGCTCTATAACCCCCCCCCCCCCAAACACACACACACACAAACATATATAGATAAATACCTGCTCTCTAGGCTGGGCCAATGAGGAGCTAAGCGGAGGGCTGATTATGCAGGCAGCTGTCAGCGCTCCCAGGTGAGCACCCTCAGGCGACAGCTCAACTGCAGCAGACTGAGGCTGTGCCACCGCCTGACGGTAGTGAGATCAACCCCAAAGAAAAGAATGCTAATGGATCAAAATCAGATGAGCGCTGAGATGAGATGGGATAGTGGGTAGAGGAGGAGGGGAGGGTGCTGGCAGCCACCCCTGATCAGTCGTCATTCAGACAAGGCCCAGTTTTGTGTGTGTGTGTATGTGTGTGTGTGTGAAGTGATGGCCGCCCAGGATTTTGCCCCCAGTCACTGACATGTTTTCCCTCCACATTGCCTTGAAGTTTCAAAGATGAAGGAAGGTGAGAAGGGAGAGGAGGGGCTGGCAAAAGAGTTAGATGGATGGATCTTGCAGGCTATATACAGTGCGCCGCTCCATTTCCCTTTTTTCTCCCCGCTAACATGCCTTTCCCATTCTCTACCTACTTACTGTAACATCTTTCTCCCACACTCCTCTCCCTCTGCCTCGGAGCCATACTTTATTTCGGGGGAAAAAGCAACATATCAAAACTTAGCGGCATTTCCTTTTTTGAATAATGCTGAGTTCAATATTATTCTGTTTTGAACTCCACTCCCGCAACTCGCTTCTCTACTGCAGGGCAGCCCTTCATGGGGGGTGGGGGTGGGGGGTGGGGGAGACTGGATGCTTCAGCACCGTCTCTTAAGGGCAGCCGAAGCAGTCTCCCGTGTGGCGCGAGGCACACGGGAGTCCTGAACCATCTGATATCATTCAGCTCTATGAGACGGGACGGGTGGCAAGGGCCCCGATTTTGCATGCGTTCAACGCCGCAGATGAATAATACACGTTTGACGACGGAGACAGATGGATATACGATCGCCAGCTTAAGAGGATTGCTGTGACACTGAACGAGGAAGTACTTGTCAAGTCATATTGGGGTCCCAACTATGGACGCACCACGGATGTCTCTCCCGGTGGGGATTTTCACTCATCATCGGGGTAAAAAAAACCTCTTCCGAGTTCAGTGAGACCCAAATATTATCTGCCCTTAAAAAAAGGGGGGGTGGGGGGAGACTGACATCAGATTTTGCAGAGCGTTGACGGGGAGCACCGTCGGAAACAAGAAAACAGCTCGACACGCCCTCGCCCTCAGTTCGGAATCACCTTATCCCCATCCTCACCCCATCCCCGGCAGATGGCTTTAATTAATACAGACGTGATAACGAGATTCCCTGCAATTAATACGCGCAGCAGTTATGGATTTAAGTGCTAGGGATTCCAGCTAATATGATTAACAGCAGTTGGAGTGGGGGCATCTGGCAAATGATTTGAAATGGAGGGGGGGGGATTGGAGTGATTGTGAATGAAATAAACCCATGCACATGTCTGCATGAATGTGTGTGTGTGTGGATGAGTTGTGCGTGTTTACACGGCTGTGTATCAGAGAGGAGGATAGTGTAAGAATGCTGGGGGGCCTAACGTCATCCCATATTATTATGGGGTTGTGTTATCCGCTTGTCATTGTTTAGCCAGCTGTCACCGGAGCTGAAACCAGGGGACTGGATGTTCAGGAATACACGCCGCAGCTAGATCTGAATATTGTGTGTAAATGGACTGTGTTTATATTTAGAGCTCCCCCCACCCCCACCAAAGCGATTTACAATTAATGTCTCAGATACTATTTACCCACACACATGCGGTGGTGGCAAAGCACGCGAGGTAACAACCGGCTCACCCTGGGCAGTTAAGGGTTGGGCGTCTGACTCGGGGGCTCTTCCGACATTTTTTGCAAAGAGGAGCCGAGGATCGAACCAGCAGCTGTCCGGTTACCAGAGGAGCCACACGGTATGTGTACAGTGAGAGCCAGTGTTGGTCATCCATCTTGCAGTTTTATGGTCTAATGCCCCTTTTCCACTGCATGGTACTGGCTCTGCTCGACTCTACTTTATTCGGCTCTACTCGCTCTCCTTTTTGGGATTTGGTTTTCCGCTGCAGATAGTGCCCCCTCGCGGCGAAGCCCCGCTGGTCATTTGTGGGCATGTTGAATAGTCCCCCCCCCCCCCAGATTTTATTTATTTACGTATTTACAGTGGTATCTTCATGTCACCTTTTAGTATCGGCTCAGCTCACTTGGAACCTTGACGGAGGTGGTCCCAAAAAAAGTACCCGGTACCAGGTACTATCCCTAACTTTTGCCCGATGGAAAACCAAAAAAGCGAGCAGGGTTGAGTCGCGTCGAGCCAGCACATTGCGGTGGAAAAGGGGCATAACTCAGTGTTGTGAAAGAGATATATTTGAAACAGTCATGTAGTATCTCCAAAACGATATCTTTCAAAGAAACTGGTGTCCGGGTGGCATGGCGATCTATTCCGTTACCTACCAACATGGGGATCGGTGGTTCGAATCCCCGTGTTACCTCCGGCTTGGTCGGGCATCCCTACAAACACAACTGGCCGTGTCTGCGGGTGGGAAGCTGGATGTGGGTATGTGTCCTGGACGCTGCAGTAGCGCCTCCTCTGGTCAGCTGGGGGAGGGGGAACTGGGGGGAATAGCGTGATCCTCCCACGTGCTACGTCCCCCTGGTGAAACTCCTCACCGTCAGGTGAAAAGAAGCAGCTGGTGACTCCACATGTATCAGAGGAGACATGTGGTAGTCTGCAGCCCTCCCTGGATCAGCAGAGGGGTGGAGCAGTAATCGGGACGGGTCGGGAGAATGGGGTAATTGCCTGGACACAACTGGGGGAGAAAAAGCCCCCCCCCTCCAAAAAAAGATATGTTTCAAAGAAATTTGCCACACCATACTTGGAAAAAAAACAACAACAAAATATTCCAAATAAGTCCTGCAAATCTGCTAGCAGCAAGTATGCCTCCTGATAACACAACTTCTGCGACAGGTGATCTGTAGAGCCGAACTGCACAAAACAATTCATGAACAACAGACATAAGCTCCTCTTTAGGACACATGCAAATGACAAGAGACTTTAAAGGTACAGACAACAGTTATCATAGCTGTCATTTGCATAATAAATGCAAAGAGACTTTCAAGAATAACAGCTGCTATAGCTATAGACTAGCAGGGGCTGTGGCTTTATGGGTAGACAAATCATAAATGACAGACAGATGCAAACAAGTACATCTGGGACAACCCTCACCCCAGCTTTCCATAGACACCACCGTGTTGGCATTTTCCTGCGACTCTCAGCTTTGGAGCTACGCCTGGAGACACAACCCAAAATACAAAAAAAGAAGTACATGTTATTCGGACGAAAAATATTTGGGGAAGTCGAGAATCTATTTCAGAAGTTCCTCTTTGGAGAAAGTCTTCCCTATTTCTCCAGTATTTAGGTTTTGTTTGTAGTTTTTTTTTCCAAGTCTCTTACATCCAGCCAGGCCGCTTGTCTTGTACTGGTTCTGCTCCCATGTGTTGTTTCTTGTCGTTCTCGCACAAGAGTCAACAAACTCCAGGAGCAACCCCCACTATGACGTTCTTCTCTCCAAACTTCTCTCACGTGTTTATCTAAGTGTAAGTTGCCGACTAATGTTTGATTGTGTTGACATATAGAAACGGGCCATGTTGAACCTGAGGGTGACTTGCTCAAACAAACACAACAGAGTTCACCACTGGTCTCTCCAGGGTAAAAGGTTAAGGGTTATCGTGTCCATCGCTTGCTCGTTCCAACTGTAGGGAGCGTGTCTGTACGCATCAATCACACTCCAGAGGACCTGTCCAGCCCGTACGCACTCACTTGGCTGAAATGAGATGCCCCTCACAGATAACTCCAACGGGACCGCTAAGGTTATATGGTGAACAGAAGACCTGTTGGTGAGTGTTGTGTGTGTGTGTGTGTGTGTCTTGCATGCATGTGCTGGAGGGTCTGAATGTGTCTTCAGACATGCAAGTCTACAAATGAGCAGTTAAAACATCTTAATTAGTGGAAATTCAGTTAGGGACATTGCTGTGTACTGCTTGTTTGCAGTCGTGTTGCTTTGCACGCTTTCCCTCTGAATTTCTTGCAAGCAAGGTTTCCCGAAAAAAGCACCTCAGAGGGGAAAAGTTCATTTCATGAAAGATTTAAAATCTAGATTTGCAATGAGCAAAGGAAACACATTGCGTGTTCTGGCTCGAGACAGACAGGGATAGGATATTTTTATTTCAAACAAGTTTAAGATATCACAGAGGCATTGAGATGGGGGGGGGCAGTTGGGGGGACATGCTTTATCAATTTGAGTGATAGCAAGATGAGGGTGTCAAATGTGGGAGGGCTGCGACATACAGGCAGGACCAGAGCTATGTCATATCACACTAAAGTGGACTATAAAAGTATGTGTGTGTGTGTGTGTGTGTGTGTGTGTGTGTGTGAGAGAGAGAGAGAACTCGATTATAAAACAACAAAACATCACAAAAAGCCTTTCAAATTAGGGCATTTTGACACTTCTCAGCTCTGCAAGGGGCTTTTTGATGGGTTAAAGGAAAGATACACTTAAAGTTAAGGGAAAGATACACTTAAAGTGAAAACTCTTGGCTAGCTTGTGTGGGCAACAGATTCTTATTTGCAAAGATAAATAAGCTTTGCATTGGATTTGAACAGGGCTTGTTGGATGCACACCGGCCCCTATAGAGAGCGATCATCCACAGTTGGGTTACCACGTGACCGATCATGCTGCTTTGCTGCAAAGCATCTCTACTTTATTTCTGTTTACTTTTACATTACATTTCACCTTGTTGTAAGTGAATACTACAGAGCCATTGTAAGTGTACATATATTTGTACAGGGTTGCGTTTTTGACTTTGGGGCTTAAATTTCAAACATTTGGTTTTCACATAAAGTGCAATGACTTCTTAAGAAATGTAATTAGTTTTAGGGTTACGATAAGGTTGATGGCTGGGCCACGCTGGGTTAAGGTTAGAGTTGCGGTTAGGGAACAAATGATGTCAACAGAAGGATCTCAGTAGATTAGTAAAACTGGTGTACGTGCCTACGTGTGAGAGTGCATGTGTTTGTATTTTTTGTGTTTGCGTATTGGGTTGGGGTTGAGGGGCTACCCTGGAGCCAGACACTCAGGCACTACACTGTACAGTATCTATAACCACCCACCCCCAGCCCCACCTCCCCTTCAAAACACACACACACACACACACACACACACACACACACACACACACACACACACACACACACACACACACACACACACACACACACACGCCATCCGCTCCCCTTGCTTGCCTCTCTTTGCAGTCAAGCAGATACTGTAAAGAGAGTGAGGGAGAGTAATTTGACAAAGAGAAAGGGTAGAAGTTGGCACTGAAAGTGAATCAAGGGAGCAAAAGCAAACAGAGGAAGGAAGGAGTGGGAAGAGGGGAGGGAGAAAGCGGAGGAGGGAAGCTGGCGTGGGAGGGGGGGGGTGTTGGCGAGGCAGTACGCTGAGCAGGGACAAACTCCAATGAAAACAGAGTGTCAGATATAACACAGTCGTGCAGAATGGGGGACTGCATATAATGACCCACTTCCACCTCTCGACCACTAGAGCCTGGACAGCTCTTGGCTACACAGCCTGGGACAGAGTTACACAAAAGCTGGAAGGGATTTAACAAGGGGGAGAAGAGGATTGACTGTCATTGAAATAGCAATGATAGGCCCTTTTGCTTTTTAAAACTGCACAAGACAAAAAAAAAAAAGAAGAAAAAAGTTCCTGACTTTTCAAGCTTCACAAAGAGGAACAGCATGTAAGGGTTTTTTTTTCTCAGTTCGAAAAGACTGACCAAATAACCAATGTATGTCCCTTACTCCTAAACGATGACTACAATGGCAAGGGTGTAATTAACATAAAAAAATGTCCTACATAAATAAACCTTAGCATTTACAAATTACCCGTTGTGAATGCTCTTAAGCCCACAAACAAGCAGACTCGTACACATACATTCACACAAAAACACTGATGCACAGTCAGGGTCATGCTAACTACTAGCCACTGGGACAGAAGTGCAAGGCGACCATCTCTGCTTCCTGTTTTTCTGTAAGTGAAACTATGTCAAAGGCAAAGCATACTGGCAGTAAGAAAATGATCCCTTAAGCTCCACCAGACCATACTGTACATTCAGCCCCCCCACACACACACACACTTGCCTTTATATGCACAGAGATTCATACACCCTACCTACATGTACAACACACAATACACATATACTTGCACATGCACATACAAACACACACCCAGGCACCCTATGAGTTCTCATAACTGCGCTATATCCTGCATTTAACCACAGACATTTGTACATTGGCAATGAATACCAACAGATCTAGCAAATAATCCTTTTTTAACTGTAAATCATTTCCATTACAAACCTGCTGCTGATCGCTGCTGCCCACAGCAGTAAATATGGAGTGACAGCTTGCCATCTTCACTCCTGTCCAGTTGGTGCTGTGGAAATAACCAAGAGAGGCAGGGTTTCAAACAAGACCAAAGCATGAACCATCACATCCCTGAGTCCTGAAGTGAGGGATGTTTTCAGATTATCTTCTGATAGGTTGGCCTAGCTGAGAACATCTCTCATTTACAGAGACCAGGAGAACTCTTGAGCCCTAGATGCTTTACTTCAGAGGAGAAATAATGGAGTTTTGGAAACGAGAATAGAGCCAACGGTCTGTGGTAGGAACGAGCGCTGCAGAGAGGTAAAATAGGGGACAACCTGTAATTTGTGATATTGGGCTGTACAAATAAAATTGACTTGACTTGACAACCTCCCCAGATAAATCGATAGACAAATAAAAGTACACAGGTACAACTACATTCTACAAACACATACATGACAACTATATTAACATATTTAATTTCTTCTCAAAAACAGGCACTGTTGCATGAGGCAAACTAGACGCCCTCTTGTAAAAACAAAAGTATGCGGATGAGACATCCAGTTACATTCCTGCTACTACTACTTATCTTCATGTAGTTACAGCAGTAAACATGTGATACTCAACTGAGCTCCGTAAAGACAGTAGCCGTGTTTCCGTTAATTCTCAAGCGAATTTTGAGCGAACTTCTGAAATGTCACAGAAAAAGGAAAAGGGAAAAAAGGGGGGGAGTGCGAATTACGTGCGTTTCCATCAACTGGTTCGGAGCAAATAAACTAGGCTACGCTAAGTGTAGTTTCGCCAGAAGCTAGCGGATAGGCTGCTACGTTACGCGTGGCTGTAGAAGAAGTAGAGGTTACGAACCGGAAACAAAACGGGTCGCCTTGGCAATCTACCGACAGAAAATGGAGAGGGGTCTTCAGGAATTTGTTTCAGTTGGTAAAGCTGAAATTGTTCTTTCGTGTCTGCTAATATTAGCCATGTTTCATGCTCTCCGGAGACGAAGACAAAGAAATGCGCGCTACGGGAATATCCGGGAAGAAGCCCACAGCGGAAACAGCTGATCAGTCACCTGAGTTAAATGTTAGCCATGTCAGAACGTATTCGGCAATAATACGGTCTGATCCACACCCCATACCAGCTGGGGGCGGTAATGCGCCATTTCGTTGTTTGCCAACCGCCAATAAACAGCAAAAAGAAGACCAAGCAGCAGAAGAAGAAGAAGCCCAGGACGTATTCGGCAAAGGCGTTTATGTGTCCCGTTTTTTTCTTGTTCGAAAAAGGCAAAAACTACCTCAAGCGAGTGTGAATCCTTTTTTTTTCCTCGCGAAATTGAGCAATTTGTTTTCGAATTTTGCCTTTTCATAAACCTTTTCTAATGCGATTTGTCAAAATGGTCATAAAGTACGTTACGGTAACACGGCTAATGTCTTAATAATTGTCCCCCTGTCGAGAGTTCACAGAATAGGGATCGCTACAAAACAACTGGAAGGGGTTCAATGACTTGCTCAAGGATTCTCTTGTAGAGAGTAAGCTCTTAACGCCTGTGCACTTGAAATGAAAAGGACTAACATTTTGTTTGCGCTTTCAATTCACACACGGGCGGAGAGTGATCAAGTAGGGGGATTGGATGTGGGTGTGGGTGTTGTTGGGGGTGGCGGCTGCCTCAGCTGTTGCTGACCCCTCACCCTAGACCCTAATGACCTATAACTTGTCAGTTGCAAGCAGCTGTAGACAAGGAGAAGATTTGCTGTCATGGGAATATCCTTGTTTTTTACATACGTTCTTACACACTCAGAGATACTCTTCGCTGTCCAGTGACCTCTTACTCGGTCCCAGCAGTCAGCACCCCACCCCACCTGACCACCAATATAAACACACACTCACAGAACTGAATACACACCCTTGTGATTTCAGCCACCTACCTAGGCACATTCATAGATGTAACATTGAGATAGTTAATGGTGTGCCTATCCCTGCTCCATCTTGTATGTGGTGTTGTATGCTACATATGTGCTGCAGGTCCTACACATTGCAGCAAGACACTGAGTCTACCAATGTATCCCATCAGTCCTCACAGGTACATCACTATTCACCATTCAATTCAAAGACACCCCAGGGCCCACTCCATCTTGGCCCTCAGTGGCCCCTACCTCATTGACCCCCACACGGATCCCTTGGCCCCTATAGGCGGTGAGGGATTGTACAGGAGGTAGTGCCTGTGTGGGGACAGAGGGGGGTCAGGAGCAATAGAGGGGAGCACATCTTCAGCAAAAGCATTAAAGAGGCAGGTATTGATTCAGGATTTTAAATGTTTTTCACAGTGATATATCCAATTAGCCTCTGAACCCTCTATGGGCGCAGCGCAGGCTCCCCAGGGGCGAGAGGGGAAGGGCCAGGCTGAGGCTTTTCCATGAGCTCCCACAAATGATAGGAAATATATATTACCTGTTAGAGTCCAGGCACATATTACACCAAAGTAGCTTAAAGTGATATGAAAGGGGAAAAGGTACACTTGATACATTTATTGTAGAAATACGGGTGTGAAAAATGAATATCATCTTGAAAAAAAAAACCCACCAAAAAAAAAAAACTGATTTATCATGATCAACCTTCTCTACTGATCATGTCCTCTCCCTCCCCCATACTCCTCCCCTCCAGGCTGACATCTTCTGATGTGTGTCTGATTTTACCACAGTCCTCTCTCTCTCTCTCTCTCTCTCTCTCTCTCTCTCTCTCTCTCTCTCTCTCTCTCTCTCTCTCTCTCTCTCTCTCCTCTCTCTCTCTCTCTCTCTCACACACAGACACACACACACACACACACACACTGTTCTGAGTGACTGGGTGAATTGTCTGGGCAGCGAGGACTGCTCCTGGATATTGGTTGAGCTTTAATTCTTTCAGCACATCTATGTCTCCTGCCCCACGTCCCCCCCACCCACCCCTTCCCCCACTCAATCGATGGTAAGTTATTTAGCAGATAAAAGAGTTGGATCAATTCAGCAGCACATATCAGAGTGCCAGCAACTAGTGTATATTATAGTGTGTGCCTTTCAATGCAAGTGTGCGTGTGTGTGTGTGTGTGAGGGAGAGAGAGAGAGAGACTGCATTTTGTGTGTATACATTTATGTGCCGGTGTCTAAGGCATGTGGTTGTGTATGTGTGCATGTGTGCATGTGTATGTATACCTATGCGTGTGTGTGTGTGTGTGTGTGTGTGTGTGTGTTTGCGAGCATCTCTGTGTGTGCGTGTGTGCATGTCTGTGCATGTATGTACATGTGTGTGTGTTATGTGTGTGTCTCACATGTGTCACCACCACCGGGGTCAAAGACATGGTGAAAGAGATCCTCAGGAGTGCATACAACAAGTCTTCCTGCAAAAAAAAAAAAAAAAAAAAAAGGAAAAAGAGAAGAGGGGAAAAAAAGAGGAACAGGAGGAGGCGGAGAGGAGGTGAGAGAGAGAGAGTGTGTCCTTGGCTGTTGAAAGGCAGTCCTCTCTTTTCATTCTGCATGTACCGACATTACCTTCTGGGGCACACTGCCTATTGTAAATATTTAATTTGATTCCATTTCTCATTATGCATCTAAACTGAGGCAGCTGAGCTGAAAAAGTGAGAACGGCACAAACCTGTTTTGAAATATGTCCTCCACTTGCAGGCAGGCATAGTACTGACTCAATTCTATTGAAATGGAATTTGAGAGGGAGATGGAGTGAGTTTGTGTGAGGAAAGTAAAAGGCACAAAAGCATAATGGGGGGGGGGTAAAAGGATGAAACACAAGTAAAGAGCGAGTGACTGAACAGCCATTGATTTTGCTTTTTTCTGCCAGTTATGAGAACAAGCAATGGCACTTTTTTTGGCCTGAGAAAAGACAGAAAAGAAGAAAAACATGAATATGACGAATCATAAAATAAGGAACAGCTTTAGCAGTTGGTAGGTGTTATCAGCCCCGACACAAACACACACACACACACAAAATTAGGTTACAAACACACAAATAAAAATAAAATACTTAAAAGTACAATTTCAAACTAAACACAGACACATACGCACTCACGCCACACACACTGCAGCACATATTGAAAATGATGAGTGAGTCACAGTATTGCCCAGCAGGGCCGGGAGAGCTGGGAATTTCCACCCTCGGAAAACCAGGTGACATCTGCCCTGCTCCCACACAAACCTATGTACAGCTATGTACAGCTGCTGCGTGTGTGATAAAGCCAGTAAATATAGGACATGTAAAAAGAGCCTATTAAGTGGTGTGTGTGTGGGTGTGGGTGTGCGGGAGAGAGAGACTGTGTGCGAGAGAGAAAGAGGGGGAGAGAGAGTGAGAGAGAGAGGAAAATGAGAAAACGGGGGTCTAAGTATTCACAGGTCATCTGCCACAGATTGAGTCACTGCAACACCTCAACAGCTGAGAAGCATCAGTTAATGTGATTAAGGCCACACAGACCCCCCCCCCCACACACAAACACACAACAATGAGACCAGTGTCAGGGTCTCTGCCCCCACCCATCCAGCCCTGTGCTTACCCATACACACAGTTCAGACAACCATGCTTGGCCTGTTTTCACCTCAAATAAAGTTCACAGAGACCGTACACAAATCAATAAACAGCATCCTAGCCCAACACCAAACATCGCCTGGGCTCTCTTCCTCTTTCACTGCTTGGGTTTCAAACACAACTCCACGTCCTTCTGCCTTTCAAGTGACAATGCACCAGCTTTCCCCATATCCTGCTGCGAGTCTGCCCCTCTGCCAGCTGGTCAATGACTCTGCAATGAATTGATTGGTCTTTTAGTTTCTCTTTCACCCCCATTTACACCTGCGATCCCGGTCCAGATACGTTATCCGGATAATAAACGGTCCGATCTTGCCTCCGCGTTTACACCTGGCATTTTTAATGCGTTCTCGGTTGTCCTCGTCGAGATCGGATCTCTGTCCTCCAGAGCAAAACGTGCATGTGCGTACCCAATCAGCTGTAGGCTAGGCGTCAACATAGTCACCCCATAAAGCTGATAAGCATCTCTTCTCCTGATGGCCCCAGGGACGGGATTCTTCGGGAATCAGGAACAGTTTATTGCCATTTCAGTCATGTACTTGTGTACACAAAAGAAACGAAATTTCGTTTCCCCCCCGCCCGCCCACAGCGGTGCAAACGCAAAATTTCCCAAAAACGACACCACCAAAAACTTACTGGGCAACCACAGGAACTGCCGCAGCCGGGACGCGAACCCGTGTCTGCCGCACCGCGGGAAACATCTCTAACCGCTCGACTAAAGGGTCCAACCCGTGGCAGCAGATACGTGAGTTGGTGTTGTAAACACAGCCATGTTGTACTGTCTAACATGCTCCGCGTGTCCGACTTCCTGTGACGCGTCCATAGCGAAAGCGATGCTATGACATCACTCGGGACGCTGCCCCATTGCTAGCAGTTAGCTTAGCCTGCCCCGCTTCCGCATCCTGTCAGACCACCCTCGGTGTTTCCTCTTCGGGCACAGCTCCGGGCAGGGCCGTGGTCCTTGGGCCCACCGGGAGCAGTAGACCAGGCTCCCTCAGCCGATCCAACGCTAGCTCTCCCAGACACGAAGCAAAAAAAAAATCGATGATCAAAATAAAAACTTCACACGATGACAAAAATTTAGACGCAGGTGTAGACGTGGACAAAGACAGAGTTGGTACTGGGTCAGGCCGCTGCAAACGTGAGT
>NC_079212.1:12602579-12708396 GCF_029633865.1 Lampris incognitus | reverse complement strand
AAGCCACTCAGGAGAAAACCACTTCAGATTTGTTGCCTCAGAATCCCGAGCGAGTGCAAGAGGACCAAAGGCCTTGTTACTGGCTACAGTTACAGGTGGCGCCCCATCTTTGATCGCAGGCAAGAGTGTGAATGAATGCACGAAGTAGAAGAAAAAGAAGAAGAAGAAGAAGAAGAAGACACTTTATTGTCATTGTACATACATAAAACAAAAGTCGTTCTCTGCAATTAACCCATCCAGCAGTATAGGAGCAGTATATGAGTATATTCAGCAGTATATGAGCAGTATAGAAGTATATTCAGCAGTATAGGAGCAGTATAGGAGTATATCCAGCAGTATAGGAGCAGTATAGGAGTATATCCAGCAGTATAGAAGTATATTCAGCAGCATAGGAGTATATTCAGCAGTATATGAGCAGTATAGAAGTATATTCAGCAGTATAGGAGCAGTATAGGAGTATATCCAGCAGTATAGCAGTACATTCAGCAGTATAGGAGCAGTATAGGAGTATATCCAGCAGTATAGCAGTACATTCAGCAGTATAGGAGCAGTATAGGAGTATATTCAGCAGTATATGAGCAGTATAGAAGTATATTCAGCAGTATAGGAGCAGTATAGAAGTATATCCAGCAGTATAGGAGCAGTATAGGAGTATATCCAGCAGTATAGGAGCAGTACAGAAGTATATTCAGCAGTATATGAGCAGTATAGAAGTATATTCAGCAGTATAGGAGCAGTATAGGAGTATATCCAGCAGTATAGGAGCAGTATAGGAGTATATTCAGCGGTATAGGAGTATATCCAGCAGTATAGGAGTATATTCAGCAGTATAGGAGCAGTATAGGAGTATATTCAGCGGTATAGGAGTATATCCAGCAGTATAGGAGCAGTAAAGGAGTATATTCAGCATTATAGGAGTATATCCAGCAATATAGGAGCAGTATAGGATTATATTGAGCAGTATAGGAGTATATTGAGCAATATAGGAGTATATTCAGCAGTATATGAGCAGTATAGGAGTATATTCAGCAGTTTAGGAGCAGTATATCCACCAGTATAGCAGTACATTCAGCAGTATAGGAGCTGTATAGGAGTATATTCAGCAGTATAGGAGCAGTATAGAAGTATATCCAGCAGTATAGGAGCAGTATAGGAGTATATTCGGCAGTATAGGAGCAGTATAGAAGTATATCCAGCAGTATAGGAGTATATTCGGCAGTATAGGAGTATATTCGGCAGTATAGGAGCAGTATATCCACCAGTATAGCAGTACATTCAGCAGTATAGGAGCTGTATAGGAGTATATCCAGCAGTATAGGAGCAGTATAGAAGTATACCCAGCAATATAGCAGCAGTGGGCAGCTGCAGCGCCCGGGGACCAACTCCAGTTCTTCTTTCCATTGCCTTGCTCAGGGGCACAGGCAGGAGTGTTAACCCTAACATGCATGTCTTTTTGATGGTGGGAGGAAACCGGAGCACCCGGAGGAAACTCACGCAGACACGCGGAGACCATGCAAACTCCACATCACAAAGGACCTGGGATGGCCTGGGGTTCGAACCCAGGACCTTCTTGCTGTGAAGCAACAGTGCTAGCCACTGGGCCACCGTGCTGCCCACCCATACACAAAAATATAAAACATTAGCAAAAATGTATGAGTGTATTTCTGCACACAATCATGTGCATGCCCACAAACAGATACACACACGCACACACCAACACAAATCCATGATGGTGTGGGCCAATGTGCACTTTCTACACTTCCACACTGTCACACCGAAAATCTGTGATGGCTGCATCTATCCAGGTGACCTCGAATGTCACACGGCAAAACAAAAATATTAGTCTGGAAGATCATAATTACATTCCCCGCTTTTCAGGGGCATATAATAATCTTCTTCTGTCCATCTATCCATTCAAAGAGAGCTCAGATATTTTTCCCAGAACTGTAGTATGGGGGCATCTGGGTGGCGTGGCGGCCTATTCCCTTGCCTACCAACACAGGGATCGGTGGATCGAATCCCCGTGTTACCTGCGGCTTGATTGGGCGTCCCTACAGACACAGTTAGCCGTGTCTGCGGGTGGGAAGCTGGATGTGGGTATGTGTCCTGGTCACTGCACTAGTGCCTCCTCTGGTCGGTCAGGACGCCTGTTCAGGAGGGAGGGGGAACTGGAGGGAATAGCGTGATCCTCCCACGTGCTCGCGCTATAACCCCCTGGTGAGACTCCTCACTGTCAGGTGAAAAGAAGCGGCTGGCGACTCCACATGTATCAAAGGAGATATGTGGTAGTGTGCACCCTCCCCGGATCAGCAGAGAGGGTGAAGCAGCAACCGGGACAGCTCGGAAGAGTGGGGTAATTGGCCGGATATAATTTGGGAGAAAGGGGGGGGGGGTCTAAGAAAGAAAAAAGAACTGTAGTATGACCATAGTGGCGCAGTGGTCCTGGATTCAAGTCCCGCAGCAGTCCAACCTCGGGGGTCGTCCCGGGTCGTCCTCTGTGTGGAGTTTGCATGTTCTCCCCATGTCTGAGTGGGTTTCCTCCGGGTGCCCCGGTTTCCTCCCACAGTCCAAAGACATGTAGGTCAGGTGAATCGGCCACACTAAATTGTCCCTAGGTGTGAATGTGTGTGTGTGTCTGTCGGCCCTGTGTGATGGCCTGGCGGCCTGTCCAGGGTGTCTCCCCGCCTGCCGCCCAATGACTGCTGGGATAGGCTCCAGCATCCCCACGACCCTGAGAGCAGGATAAGCCGTTCGAATAATGGATGGATGGATGGATATAATAATCTTCTGTCCATCTATCCGTTCAAAGAGAGGTCAGATAGTTTTCACAGAACTGTAGTGTGACCAAACACTCCTGCGGAAGTCCCTCCGCTTCCTGTGAGTCGCCATTTACTGCAGAGTTTCACACACTCAACAAGCAAAATCACTCACACACACACACACACACACACACACGCCCGCAAACACAAAACACGCTGTCTCCATTTCCAACATGGCTTGTCGGCCCCGGTTTCTCCTGCACTGACCCGTCGTAACCACTAAATAAAGGGAGCTGGGTTGTGGGTGAACTGGATGTCTACAGCAAAAGGTATGTATAAACAGTTATTAGAGTAACCACCACCACCGTCGGCACACTGTGCAGTTCAGCTAGTTCAACATATGGTCATCTAAAACATTTGGATCTGGCAAATTTGCAGTCGGCTATTAAAAACCGGACCCGCCAACCAATTTGAAGCGTTTTACTCAGTATCGGTGCCGTCAGGCGTAGTAGCCTCGTGCGGTTTACTCATCCACTGACGCCTTCTAAGACGCCCCACCTATAGATCGATGGCGGGACCACTGACACACACTTCTGTCAGTAGGTGAACGTGAGCGTGAAACCCTGCACCGTAGGGCGCTCCTGCGTAACAACGACCGCTCGGGTGACTTATGCCCACGTGAGGGGCAGACGAAGATAGAGACGAAGGAATGCATAACGCAGACGCGACAACAACCCCAGTATCGGGCAGGGCAAACACGGTGCCAGAAACATAGACGGTAACGGCCAACTTTATTCACGAGGTCCTTTCCAAAACAGATGTTGCGAAGCGCCTTCCAAAGTAACGACGAGTAAAGAAAATACAAGACAAAACGAATACATCAAAGAATATGCCAAAAATAACCACCGTCGGTTAAATGAATGAAAGGAACTAAACTGAAAATGAGCCACGAAACAAAACAAAACTCAAGGGGACTAATTTGAACCACGGTAGCCAAATGACTGACATGTATGGCGTGTTGTTTTATACAGGCAGCCTTATGGTCAACAGCACGTATGCCCTAGACTTGGATAAATGAGTGTTTTATACCCCCCCCCCCTCCCTTTTCTCCCTAATTGTATCCCGGCCAATAACCCCACTCTTCCGAGCTGTCCCGGTCGCTGCTTCACCCCCTCTGCCGATCCGGGGAGGCCTCCAGACTACCACATCCCTCCTCCCATACATGTGGAGTCGCCAGCCGCTTCTTTTCACCTGACAGTGAGGAGTTTCACCGGGGGGGGGGGGTGTAGCGTGTGGGAGGATCACGCTATCCCCCCCCCCCGCTGAAGAGGCGCCCCAACTGGCCAGAGGAGGCGCTAATGCAGCGACAAGGACGCTTACCCACATCTGGCTTCCCACCCGCAGATGCGGCCACCTGTGTCTGTAGGGAATGCCCGACCAAGCCTGAGGTAACACGGGGATTCGAACCAGCAGTCCCGTGTTGATAGGCAACGGAATAGACCGCTACGCTACCCGGACGCCCCCGTGTTTTATATTTCTTTTTCTACTGGGCTCCAATAGAGCAAGAGACAGCGAGGTCACAATCCTTAGGATATTTCCACCGACACATGTAGATGGAGGTGACTGTGGGGTAAATGTCACTCCTGGTGCTTCAGGTATTTATTTCTCTTCGCTGGTCAAAGTGGCTGTCTTCATCAAGGGCGGCACTAAGATACAGTTGTTCTGCCCTTTTTCACAACATCTTCATTCATTCAAAACCACGACGCCCGAGAAGAGTCCTCACTGAATCCCAGTCCATGTCACAAGCATACCCTTTTACGTCCCCCGAGTCCTTTCTCTACTCATTATCTGCTACCTGAAGGAATATTGATTACGGTGAAAACAAAACACTACTAATAAAGAAATACTCTTGTCTACTCGCAATACCCACGGCAGAGGAGCGTCTCTGTGATTTGCATTGAATTATGATGGGATCAGAACGACAATGAAATATTCATCTGCAGTCTCGTGCGGGGACAGCGTGCCGTTAAAAAGGCATTGATTTGACAAGCCAAACAAACGCTGATGAGGACTGATAATCAATAGCAGCATTGATGACAGGGCGCAGTGGCCCTGGGCTCTAAGCAATTGGATGGGCCCAGTGTGAATAATGAATGAGGAGATCCCTGATTGATCAGTGGGGTTGTCTCTATCAGACACTCAGCTGGCATTACAATGGGCTCCGTCCTCCAGCGCCGGAGCTAATATGCCAGCAGCCGTCCACCCACCCACCCCGACCGCTGTCAGTTTGCGGGACTGGCCAAATCTCGGCCTTCCCGCAAGATGAAAGATGGAACGTATCATGGGTGTCGATACAGTCCATTCAGAAGAAAATAAATGATGAAAAGGGAATTTGTTGTGGATGTGCTGTCAATAAACCCCGGAGACAAAGGAAACGGGGGAGGACGGGCTGTGGCAGAGGCACGACAGGAAAAGAGAACTTAAGGATCTTTAGTGACTTTGTCCTTGATGTCTGTCTAAGGGTCACAGCTACCCTGAGGTGTCAAAAGGGGAGTTGTGGGGGGTGGGGGTGGCATAAGGGTTCAGACACACACAGTTAGTCAAACACACACACTCACACAGGCATTAAACCCCACACAGGTGACAGCCGTGGTAGGTTGCATTTTGTCATTTGCCTGGCTTCTCCACTCAGGTGCTGAATGTCAGCTCTCTTATTCTTTTGTACTTTGGGGAGGAGGGGAATGATGAGAGGGGGGGGGAAACAGCAAACACACACACACACACACACACACACACACACACACACACACGCACAAAGGTCTTGAACAATGCCGCTATCTTCCCAGTATCTACTTTCACTCTGTCTCCTTCTCATCACCCTCCTCTTCCTGCCTTTCCCTTTGTGCTTCCTCCCCATTCACATGCTTTCTCATAGAATATCATTCAACTCTGCCCTTGAATCCTCCTCAGTAACTGCAAGCTTTCAGGTGGAGTCTGAAAAGACTTGAGAAAGGAAAGTGGGCACAATATCGCCTTAGCGATGACACAGACCATCTGTATTTCATTGTTGTGTCAAGGCACGGACAAAAAGTCCAGCATCATACAGATGGGCTTGTGCACCTGTTTGTTGGCATCACACACTCACACCGTGAGCCGTAGCGTTTAAGACCAGACCATTATCTCCGGATCCTCTTGGTCTTAGACATGATGTGTGCTAGTTGTGGCTTGGTCTCGGAGTTTATACTTTTCTCAAAGTTTAACTTTGTTCAGTTGAGCTTCTGATTATTAGAAAACTCAGATAAAACATATTATTTCAGGTAATGGACCATTATACTATGACTAATTATTTCTCAGATCAGCTTAAAGCTGAAGTCCATCATTTCTCTGATATGTCCCTTCCACTTGATCTGTCCCTCATAGTAAAGTTGCCAGCTAGTATTCATCCATCATCCAAGCCGCTTATCCTTACTCGGGGTCGCGGGGATGCTGGAGCCAATCCCAGCAGTCATTGGGCGGTAGGCAGGGAGACACCCTGGACAGGCCACCAGTGCATCACAGGGCCGACACACACATACACTTTCACACTTAGGGACACTTAGGGACAATTTAGTATGGCCGATTAACCTGACCTGCATGTATTTGGACTGTGGGAGGAAACCCACGCAGACACGGGGAGAACATGCAAACTCCACACAGAGGATGACCCGGGACAACCCCCAAGGTTGGACTACCCTGGGGCTCGAACCCAGGACCTTCTTGCTGTGAGGTGACCATGCTAACCACTGCACCACCATACCACTGCCAGCTAGTATTATGTAACCTAACTCCACGGTCCAAACTGATAAAATAACTATTCATTAATGGATAAAAATTCTGGATCTCAGCTTTAAAGACCACATAAAATGAATAATGTCTTTTCCTCCATTCTACCCCTTCAATCTGCACCGAACTCTCATTTGTCTATCATTATGTGTCAAAAAAATTCACAAAAAACATCGCCCTTTTTATTCGTGTACAAAGAATACTATGTTTTCTCTTCCTGGAAACGCCATAGTTATGATATCTCTTTGCACATGTGGGCAGACATCAAGAAAAATGTCCAATAGCAATTGTTCAGTGTTTGTGCTGTTGGATCTCAGTGCAGCTTTTGATACTGTGAACCACCGTATCTTGGTTGAGAGACTTGGGCAGTGGGTGGGTATCTCTGGGTCAGCCCTGCAGTGGTTCTCCTCCTACCTCTCTGATAGGAGTTTTGCAGTTTCTGTTGGCCGCACCGCCTCCTCATCTGAAACTCTGTATTGTGGTGTGCCAAAAGGGTCAGTCTTTGGTCCTATTCTTTTTGTCTTGTATATGCTTCCCCTTGGACAGCTAATAAGTCTGGAGTGCCCTACTTAGCTTGCTGCCACCACGACCCGACGCCAGAGAAGTGGCTGATGATGAGATGAGATGAAATAATATTGTCTGTTTTTTTACATGTGCATTTTTTTAATGTATATATATAAGAAGGAAACTTTACTGAGGGAGTTACTGTTTAAGTTATTTGATTTTAATTGCAGTTGATTCTCCACTGTTGAACGTTGCAAATTTTTTAAACCAAAAGTATTAAAGTGGTTAACTTATTTACAATAAATGCATTGTCTGCTGGTTTATTTTGTTACTTTTCAGTACACCACATTCAGTATGCCACTTAGAACTTAGAACACTTTGAATATTAAAGTGCAAATGAACACCAGACCACTCTTGTGAGTTTTCTACCTTTTAAGATTAAAAACCATAGAAGGGTAAAAACATGTAAGGCCAACATTGGTATGATGTAAGAAACACAGCTACAACTAATAACACTGATACAGATGTGCGAATGATCAAGCATTGACAATAGTCAGTGGTATTGGTACTGGTTTTCGCTCCATGCACAGTACGGAGAGAGCATTGGTGAAAATGACTAATGATCTTTTGATGGCAGCTGACTCTGGGCTCTTAACCATACTTTTCCTCCTCGATCTGACTGCAGCCTTTGATACCATCTCACACAACATCCTTCTAGAAAGATTAGATTTATTATTTATTATTATTATTTACTATTTATTATTTACCTACTACCTCTTGGCCACATTTTCAGGAAATTTGGCATTCAATTTCACTGCTACATGGATGACACCCAGCTTTATCTATCCACCAAACCTACCTCCACTCTTCCGCCCACATCCCTTTCTGACTGCTTACTAGAAATTAAATCCTGGTTTTCATACCACTTCCTCAAACTTAATAGTGATAAAACTGAGGTCCTTTTAGTTGGCACTAAATCTACTTTGGCCAAAATTGAGTTTTTTCTTACTATTGACAATTCTATCGTTCCCCATCGCCTCAGGTTAAGAGTCTGGGTGTCATCCTGGACAGCACATTATCTTTTGAAGCCCACATCAACAATGTTACTCGGTCTGCATACTTCCACCTACGCAATATTAATCATCTTCGGCCGTCACTTACACCTAAAAGCACAGCCATACTCACTCACACCCTGGTTACATCCGTATTGACTACTGTAATTCTATCCTCTTTGGTCTTCCCCTCAAGTGTCTTCATAAGCTTCAATTGGTCCAGAATTCAGCTGCCCGTATCATTACCAGAACTCCTTCCATAGATCATATCACTCCTGTTCTTCAGCAACTCCATTGGCTTCCTATTTTATACCGTACTGACTTCAAGATCCTGCTCCTCACCTTTAAGGCCCTTAATAACTTAGCTCCTTTCTATCTTTCTGAACTCCTTCATATCAGCACGCCCTCCCGCACTCTCAGATCCTCTTTTGCTCTCCAACTCACTACACCACCGGCCCGCTTGACTACCATGGGGACTAGAGCCTTCAGTCGTTCTGCCCCCGCCTATGGAACTCTCTCCCACAAGAAATTCGCAACATTGACTCTCTTTCAACCTTTACATCCCATCTCAAAACGTACCTTTTCAAACTGGCATGTTCAGTCTGAGCCACGCTTCACTGAGTTTTGTGCAGATGTTGATTTTATACTTACCTGTTGTGTTAACTTTTTATTGTCTACCCTGCTTTGTTTTGATTTTACACTGTCTGATACAGTGCTTTTTAAAAAAAAAATTTTTTTTAAATTGTGTTCTGTAAGGTTTCCTTGAGTGTTTTGAAAAGCGCCGACAAATAAAATGCATTATTATTGGTGGCACCTAGGTGGTGGGGGGCTCCCAAATCAAATTCTGCTCAGGGCCTCATAAAGGATTGGGCCGGCCCTTACTGGAAAGACCCAAAAAGACAAGTAAATTATGCTAGCTAGCACTACATTAGGCCACCTTTATCATTTGCTAGCTGCTTGACCATTCGTTTCTCCTCTTTCTTTGGTAGCTCAGCTTATTAAATACAGTGAATGTTAGTGAGATAAAATTCTGTCTCGCATCTGTCTTGTCAACACCACGGGGTGAGGAGGGGGAAGGTAATTAATGATCAATAATGATTAAATGTTTTGTGTTGCAAATATTGACGAAACAACGTCAATAATTTGCCACATACAATGTGATGGTTCAATAAAACTGGTCAAAAAGTCACCCTTGATCATTCAAAGATGTAGACAAACAAATGCATCTAGTTTATGGTTACTGACTTTTTTGATGAATAAGTAATTAGTAAATCTCGATGAGGCAAGAACTGATCAAGACATTGTTTGGGTTAAAAAAAACCCACTGTATTATGATAATTTCTGCAGACAATCTTTATCTCATGTGAGTGTGGACATTCTGCCATAGCCCTATTTTGACTGGATTTTATATATATATATATGAGTGACAGTGTGTGTGTGTATGTATATATATATATATATATATATATATATATATATATATATATATATATATATATATATACACTACCGTTCAAAAGTTTGGGATCACCCAAACAATTTTGTGTTTTCCATGAAAAGTCACACTTATTCACCACCATATGTTGTGAAATGAATAGAAAATAGAGTCAAGACATTGACAAGGTTAGAAATAATGATTTGTATTTGAAATAAGATTTTTTTTACATCAAACTTTGCTTTCGTCAAAGAATCCTCCATTTGCAGCAATTACAGCATTGCAGACCTTTGGCATTCTAGCTGTTAATTTGTTGAGGTAATCTGGAGAAATTGCACCCCACGCTTCCAGAAGCAGCTCCCACAAGTTGGATTGGTTGGATGGGCACTTCTTTGAGCAGATTGAGTTTCTGGAGCATCACATTTGTGGGGTCAATTAAACGCTCAAAATGGCCAGAAAAAGAGAACTTTCATCTGAAACTCGACAGTCTATTCTTGTTCTTAGAAATGAAGGCAATTCCATGCGAGAAATTGCTAAGAAATTGAAGATTTCCTACACCGGTGTGTACTACTCCCTTCAGAGGACAGCACAAACAGGCTCTAACCAGAGTAGAAAAAGAAGTGGGAGGCCGCATTGCACAACTGAGCAAGAAGATAAGTACATTAGAGTCTCTAGTTTGAGAAACAGACGCCTCACAGGTCCCCAACTGGCATCTTCATTAAATAGTACCTGTTAGAGCCTGTTTGTGCTGTCCTCTGAAGGGAGTAGTACACACCGGTGTAGGAAATCTTCAATTTCTTAGAAATTTCTCGCATGGAATAGCCTTCATTTCTAAGAACAAGAATAGACTGTCGAGTTTCAGATGAAAGTTCTCTTTTTCTGGCCATTTTGAGCGTTTAATTGACCCCACAAATGTGATGCTCCAGAAACTCAATCTGCTCAAAGAAGTGCCCATCCAACCAATCCAACTTGTGGGAGCTGCTTCTGGAAGCGTGGGGTGCAATTTCTCCAGATTACCTCAACAAATTAACAGCTAGAATGCCAAAGGTCTGCAATGCTGTAATTGCTGCAAATGGAGGATTCTTTAACGAAAGCAAAGTTTGATGTAAAAAAAATCATATTTCAAATAAAAATCATTATTTCTAACCTTGTCAATGTCTTGACTCTATTTTCTATTCATTTCACAACATATGGTGGTGAATAAGTGTGACTTTTCATGGAAAACACGAAATTGTTTGGGTGATCCCAAACTTTTGAACGGTAGTGTACCTCTGATACGGCAACTGTATGACAGTATGAAAGAACTGCAAATTATCATTGGTCTCGGTCTTGTCTTGGTCTTAAGCATCAAAAGTTTTCATCTTGTCTTGGTCTTGAAGAGTCGGTACCACTATCCTGACAGCTGTTATTTGCGTTTTATGCTTGTAAAACATATTAGTGCATGTTCTTTCTCTCTCTTTCTCTCTCTCCCAATCCCTCTCTCTGTATCTCTGTATCACGTTTTGAACTCTGAGTTTCTCTCCCAGTGTGAGTATTTATTTAGATGATGAGCACGCTTATGGAAATGAGGACGATCATGTCGATTCATCTTGCCAGTAAGAAAGCCCTCCATCATTTGGCCAACCCTAATTAGCAAAATCATTTGATTTAGGCTTCATCTCACAGACCACAGCACATCAAATTCTTCCTTTATTTCTTCAATCTCTCATTTCTGTCCCCTTTGTTCTGAAAATATATAAATATACAATCTGATTCATATACCCAATATTTCCTTGTCCATTCTCTATATCCTGTTCTCAGGCCACCAGCTTCTCTTATGTTCTTGTCTTTGTATTTCTTTCTTCCTCCTCTAACTATTCTTACGTCCTCTCTCACTTATTCCTGTCCTTTACCTTAACCCTTCCCTCCCACGTCCACCATAGCGCCATCAGGTGTAGAGAGATACTGAATCACAAGGGCAGAGCAGAGAGGAGAATGACTCACACCTTACTCCATGTCTGGCTTGGGGCTATTACTAGTGTCTTTATAACTAAAGGGACTGATTGGTATTGAGGAAAAGTCCAATTAAACCTTACACAAAAGTCAACCGTGCCTTCAAGTGTAGCTGCTGCTCTTGGCTGTAAAGTGTGTTTCTGCCAACAGAATCCCCTTTTCACACATGCAGCCCCACCCGTAAATTCTCCAGAGTCATGTGTGAACCCGAGCCGGAGTCAATACTCTGGAGAAGTTATACTGGCAATTTTCCGGCTCTAGACCAAGGAATTTTTCCAGGAATGTTCTGGAACATCGACAGTTTGCACAAAAGTCGTAAGATTGCCAGGTCAAAAACACAAATGGTTACGCCAATCTTACGTAAGATGCATTTACAGGAGCAAGCAAGGACATCACAAGAAACGCACCCCCAATTTGCTCATGGTAGGTGGGAGATTTATTTGTGAATTAGCAAAAGTAAGGGCATATTTGAAAAGTTTGGAAATTGGAAGAACCTAGGGAGCTACTTTGGGTCTGTGCAGAGGATGAAATCAACAGGCAGCTGTGTGATACAGTTAAAGATACTGTAGTCTGGCGTGCGGGTGGTGTAGCGGTCTATTCCATTGCCTACCAACACGGGGATCGCCTGTTCGAATCCCCCGTGTTACCTCTGGCTTGGTCGGGTGTCTCTACAGACACAATTGGCCGTGTCTGCGGGTGGGAAGCTGGATGTAGGTATGTGGCCTGGTCGCTGCACTAGCGCCTCCTCTGGTTGGTCAGGGCGCCTGTTCGGGAGGGAGGGAGGGGGAACTGGGGGGAATAGCGCGATCCTCCCACGCGCTACATCCCCCTGGCGAAACTCCTCACTGTCAGGTGAAAAGAAGCGACTGGCGATTCCACATGTATCAGAGGAGGCTCAGAAAATAGGCTAATTGGCTAAGTACAATTGGGGAGAAAAAATGGGAAAAATCCCCCCCCCCCAAAAAAAGATACTATAGTCTGTGATAAAATATAAGGCACCTTACACGAGCAGGGTGTAAGGCACCGTCATGCCATGCGTGAAAAAATGCTACCCAGAAGTCTTATGGATAAGGTTGTATGTGTGAACAGGGGAAACATTCAGCAGTAGCAGAAAAGTGATTTCACTGCCGCTATAACAGCAATGTTACAGAATATATGTGAGAGGCACTACAGTTCACATCATGCTCCAATCAAAAGCTACAAAAAATGTTTTCTACCAAAATGACACACTTTGCAGGACATGAAGTTTTAGTGCAAGAATGTTTGTATGTTATCATACGTAAAGTAGCAACATTGCCTTTTACATGTATTACTCGATTATCACTGGTCGGGGTCTTTAACAGGACGTCCTGCTCAAAAGCCACACCTCATATTCATCATCATCATCATCATCATCATCATCATCATCATCATCATCAGTTCCGTAACCTATGGACCTCGTAGGAGCACAGCCGATGCCTCAACAGGTTGAGTCGTCATGGTGTTTCAGTTGGGGGAGTACCTGGTGGTCCCTATTTCCCCTCCAGGTATGGATGACCGTTGGGTCATAGAGGAACCCTTTGACAGGTTTTGTTTTTAGTCCTGCTGGGTGTCCACACACCCTCCTCACAACAACCCAAGAGTTGAAGTGGGGGTGCCGGTTTAGTTGCCAATGACCCGACAGTTGCAGTTTAACGTCATACCCAGGACAAATATATACCCAGGACATACCTCATATTACTGTCTACCAACTTCTAACTTTCCACAGGGAGACTCTCTCCCTTGCTCCTCTCAATTTGTCCACTAAAGATTAAACTGTGCTTCTCTCTTTGCATCTCTCTTGAAGAGTTAACGATTCCATGGCCGGAGGCCAAACGGCCCCCCTGTGTGGGGTTCTCATCCCACACTGTGAGCCTGAGCACAAAACTACTGCTGTTGCATGTGATTCACCATTAGAACGGGAGAAAGCCATGGCACTAGGGTACACTATGCACCTCGGCCCTCCAAGCACCCAGCAGTTAACAGCCTTTGGCACAGCACCAGCATCCCTTGCCCCGCTCCCAGGAACCAGCCTTATCCCTGGCATGCGGCCAGCCAAGGTTCCCTTCTCACGACAACCCCGCAAAACTGGTCACACTCTGCTCTGAGGAAAAGAAAGAGCCAAGAGAACACGAGTGCGATGGAGATTGAGAATAGCTAATACCAATGTTTGTTCCTCTCAATTACATTTTTAAATGGAAATCAATGTGGCAGGGGGAATGAGCCGGGCTCTTAACATTGGGGTGATAATCACATTAAGGCAGGGCTTAAACCAACACCAGACCTTGGCCTCTGGAGGGGGAAGAACAACACAGACAAAACCAAGACTATTTAATCTGTCTCTCCCTGTGTCTCTCCCTGTCTTTTTCCTGTGACCTATCTATCACTCTCACACAACAGTCATCTCCAGCCCCCAAACCTCTGTCTGGTTGCTGGGAAGACGGCCATAAGTTTTACCATGGTAACATCTGGAATAAAGGTGGATGGGAAAGGTGCCAGGGCAGGCCTGGAGTTTCACTGTGGCCGTAAAACTAACAAAAATAAATCTCTGCTCAACTGCTCTCTCCCCAGCACGGTACAAGCACTGCACGTCACGCATGCGCAACTTCCTGTGCGGATGCCCACATGCACACACACACACACACACACACACACACACACACACACACACACACACACACACACACACACACACACACACACACACACACACACACTTCAGCTTTTGCACAGTTTCTCAGTCACTGTAACGGTCAATTTTGAACAAAAAATAAATAAAATAAAATAGTAAAACATCTGCAGGGAGGATTGCTTTGGTGCCCTGCACAACAGCAACCCACACGGAGGGCTGATGAATTGGAAGATCTATGACAACTGAAGATAAGATGGTATTTTTGGTATCTCGCATGGGTGTGCATTTCAGCTAGTAGGAAAAGTAATTCCTAAGTATAGGATAGGGGAAAAATATGGGAAAAATTGATGAGCTCCACTTCCTTCCAAAACACAGTGCATCCAGACTCAGCTAGAGGAAAGCAGTATCCTAGAGAGTAGAGAAGCGCACTTGTATCTGGAAGGTCGCTAGTTTAAAACTGATGGTAAATTCATAGGAAATGCTCGCCCCAACACAAATACTGTTCGAGTGTCCTTAGTGAAGGGCCCTTAGCCCTCAACTGTTTCAGCAGAACTGCTCAGTGGCCAATAGCAGCAGGCTGTGGCTGCACCAGGCAGCTCCCAAAAAGTGCATATTTGTTACCGTATGAATGAAACAGTGTCTTGGTTGGGGGAAAAAAAGAGCTCCTGTGCTCAATCAACGTTAAACCAACAATTTTAAATGTTTATCTATTGCGAAGGAGTTCAGCAAACATGTCACACAATATATGTATGTCCTCCTTCATGGCAGCATATGTTCACAGTAATTGGTCTCGTTTCCTTATAGACACACATATGAGGTCTGGGATGGGTTGTTAACAGGAGCAGGTGAGTAAGTGTGGTTGCATCAGTCGAGCAAGAGAGATACAACACAACACAATGCTTCTTTTCCTATCAGCTAAAACTATGGTGCAACAACCTCCCACAACATTCCCTCGATCCCCATCCACCTCCCCAGTCTTCCTTCTCGCTGTTGTCATAAGGCCCACCTCCCCGTGCCCCTCCAGTATAGCACAGTGCAACACAATATCGCCGGAGGGTAGAACACACGCAGACAAAGGCACGCACACACAGACACACGCATTCACTGACACTCTCTCTCTCTCTCTCTCTCTCTCTCTCTCTCTCTCTCTCTCTCTCTCTCTCTCTCTCTCTCTCTCTCTCTCTCTCACACACACACAATCGTTTTTTTCTATACTTGTGTGGCCCGTCATTGACTATATCAAGCCCTAGCCCCTAACCCTAACCTTTTAATCAAGGGTTAGGGGCTAGGGAATGAACTACATGCTTAACCTCGACTCTAATTTAAACCTAATCCTTATTCTAAACTGAACTCTCGACCCAAGCTCAAATCCCAAAATAGCACCTTGAAGAACTGAGGACCAGCCAAATTTGCAAAAGAGTCCTTACTATTGTGGTTGAAAACTCAAATTGGTCCTTGCAAGTACTGCTAAATAAGCGCATCGCACACACACACACACACACACACACACACACACACACACACACACACACACACACACACCAACACACACACACACATTCATGCACGCACAGGTCCCCCCCCCCCTCCTGTGCACATGTCCTCTAGGCTTGGAGGGGGAAGATATGCAAAGTGTCACTACCATCAAAACAAAAACTGCGGGGGAATATAGGGCAATTGAGTGAATTAAAATGCATCCCTGGGGACACATCGTTCTTTCTCTTCTCTTTGTGCTCCTTCCCTCTTTCTTTTTACCAGGATCCCAGTGTTCTCGGTGAGGCAATAGGCTTGTCTTATTTTGAAGTGCGTTCACTTCCTGTGTGCTGGCCCAAGACACCGTTTCCACTATTACATCATGATGAATAATGATGATGAGTTTCTACTAGGGCTCTTCAACAGTGAAAATGAGATTTACATTTTGCCTTTATGGGAATCTGGCCGGGGCTCGTACCCACAGCCGCTTACAGTCAGCGGGGAGTGTCTCTTTCTCGTGCACACTTAGAGCGATGTTGGATAAACAGATGCCCTCCCTGTGTGACCACAGTCGTATAAACACGAGGAAGAGAAAAGGGAAAAAAAAACAACTTTGCATTAAATATAATGGTTTTTAATCAATGGCATTTCAATTTGCTCAGTGAAGTAAAACTACAGACACACACACAATAACAAGACTATGGGTTATCGATCTGATGAGGAGCCATGGGCACGTCCTGTCTTCGACATCGTATACATGAATCTACCTCAGCTTCTCCGAGAGCTATGTCCACACTCAGCAGGAAGTGACCGAGGTGAAGATGACCACAGGCTTTAGTCTGGGAGGAGGACAGGAGAGGGGAGGCCCGTTTCGACGTGGGGGAAGAGTGGCCGGCCACTAGACAGTCATCATTAGCCTCTTTCACCATCTTCACCGCATGTGGAGAAATAATTACGGATCACACAGCCACAGAGACGACCGCAGGGATGGACAAGGAGAGCGGCAGATGAAGAAATAGTGAGAGAAAGAGGAGGAGGAGGAGGATAGGGAAGGTGTCCAGCCAATGTCCAGACAAACCCTGGTCAATAAATCAATGAGAAGGTCACGGAGGCAGGTGGTTTGAGAGGGGCTATTGAGAGATGCTTTCTTCATCTGAGCGTCTGGATTAGCCCCGGAGTGAACAGGGCCACGTTATTCTCCGTGCTGTCTCTTGTTCTCCCCCTTTCTCCCATCGCTCAACACCAGCAATCCCTGTAGCCCACCCCCTACTCATTCACCAGATCCGAGGAGTGTTAAGACATTGGGTCACAGATGATGTAGAAGTATCTACGGTTGCTTCCACCGCATTTTCATGAATGGAGGCGGGATTCCCCGAGACGGCCGAGTTGTTTTGGACCAAAACGATCCAGTAAATGGCCGTGTTTGAGATATATGTCTTGATACGCTTTCACCGGGCAGAAAACCACGGCGAGCCGCCCGCATGTTCCGCTTTAGTCCGTAATCTTTGTAGAAAGAGGCTCCACTTATGTCTCCCGCATGTAAGTATGTTTTAATCTTCTCTCCTCTCTCCCTCTCTCTCTCTCTCTCTCTCTCTCTCTCTCTCTCTCTCTCTCTCTCTCTCTCTCTCTCTCTCTCTCTCTCTCTCTCTCTCTCTCACACACACTCACAGTGCATTAAGCAGACTCATGTAATTGCCTTTCTACAACAGCAGTACAAAATGCCAGACAGTGTTTTGCATCAGCGTGTATGTGTTTAGAGTTTTGTAATTAGCAGAATAAATTTAAATACATTTTGCTGGAAATCTCCTGGAAGAACTTCTGTTTGCCCCCGTCTGCCTCAATCTTTCTTTCCCTTTACCCCCCCCGCCGCCTCCCCTTCCCCGTAGCGGAGACTGCCAACGGTACTTGGTCCTTTCTTTCCAATTTATCTCCCTATCAAATTCCTCCAATCCTGCGCCGGTGTTTTGCTCTCGCTTGTCGCCATCTATTTTCTACCTCTGCTGCCGACCCGAGACCTGCCAGCCAGCGGGTCATATTTATCTCTCCTGTAAGTGTAGACACAGGTGTACGGGCAGGACGCGAGAGTGGGCTACCGCCCATTGCGGCTGAAAACTTGGGACATGTACGTCAACCTCATCTGGCGTTCTTCTCCGGCGACTGGGCGCGAGGAACCTCAACCTCCCCATGGACAACATCAGATACACTTCCCTTTGGCTCTTTAGGACCTGGGATCTGATTTAAAAAAAAAATTTTTTTTGTTTTGTTTGAAATCTTGTTTTGAATTCTGTCAGCATCGTTTTATAATACCGAAAAAGCTGGCCGCTCACCACGCACGAGGACAGATAATCGCGAACAAATGTGACCGTATGTGAAAATACACCCGAGATCCGTGTAGCACGTTTTCCATCACAGGACACACACATGTAGATAGGCGCAGCCCCCCCGAGCCCTTCCCGCTCGCCAAACCAGCCTTAATTATTCAGCAGACAGCATGGTGTCTTTCATCTCACCGTTAATTGCTGCGGTCGACTTCTCACTGGGACCACCGTGCCCAACGCAGGCCTCCAAACTCTCGCTGCATTGTTCCACATGAGGGCTACATGGAGAGATTCTGTACTGTGCCGCCTGAGGAAATGCGCTGCCATGGTCTGCACATCAAAATACAAGTATACCTCCATATGTATTTACCTATAAACATACATACAGTCACACATAAGTACGTACATACTACATACTGCATCCACACACACACACACACACACACACACACACATACATACATACTTCATCATCATTTGTGGTCACTCGGGGTCGAGTATGACTGTCCTCCCTCTCAGTCCATCTGGGTCCTCAGGTGGGTGTAGAGGCCGATCCTGGAGCTGCATAATGGGAGGACAATACGTGGAGTGGCTGATGCTCCCGCAGCCACCGCACGGTCCTTGGCAAGGGGTGGCCAGAGTCCAATGGCATGGCGAACCGAGACGATTGGGGACCACCTTCTGTTGCAGCCTTCATCCGCCTTCACTGCCGTTGTGACCTGGAGACATCTTCCGCCAGTTCCACTGTTGAGGTCTTTGTCGGCTCGCACTTCGTCTGGAACCCTCTCCTTGACCTTCCCCCTTGGGTGACCCTACCAGGAGCCAAGCTCCGGACGGCATAGCTCTTGCGATCATTGGTACATGCAAGCTTCTCCACTACGGCAAAGTGGCTCTCCAGGAGAAGACATGCATACATATATACGTACATATTTTTATTTTAATTCTTCTTTCTATTTATTTCTATTTTCTTGTTATCTTGTATATTAATTTTTAGTTTTTCTTTACTAGAGTGCGAGCGTCAGTAATAGGACCCGGTTTACCCCCGGGGAAGAATAAAGTATTTCTGATGCTGATTCATACATACATACATTATATGGCAAAAACTTTGTGGACACCTGAACACCACACCCATATGAGCTTGTTGAACATCTCATTCCGAAACCATGGGCATTAATATGGAGTAGGTCCCCCCTCTGCCGCTATAACAGCCTCCACTCTTCTGGGAAGGCTTTCCACTCAGTTGTGAAATATGGCTGCAAGAATTCGCTCTCATTCAGCCACAAGAGCATTAGTGAAGTCGGGCACTGATGTTGGGGGGAAGGCTTGGCTCACAGCCAGCGTGCCTGTTCAACCCAAAGGTATCGGTGCTTTGTGCAGGCCAGTCGTGTTCTTTCAGCAGCAGGGTGGCCCAGGGGTTAGCGCTGCCGCCTCCCAGTGAGAAAGTCCTGGGTTCGAACCCCGGGCCATCCTGTGGAGTTTGCATGTTCTCCCCGTGTCTGCGTGGGTGTTCCGGTTTCCTCCCACCATCAAAGACATGCGTGTTAGGCTTAATACTGTGCCCCTGACTGAGGCAACAGAATAAAAAAAAAGAACTGGAGTTGGTCCCCGGGCGCTACACTGCGGCTGCCCACTGGTCCTAGCTTAGGACGGGTTAAATGCAGAAAACGAACTCCGTTGTATGTAGTATGTACAATGACAAATAATAAAGTGTCTTCTTCCACACCAACCTGGCAAACAACATCTTTATGGATGTCTCCTGGCATCCGCCAAATCCAGATCCATCCTTGGGACTGCCGGATAGTGAGCCACGATTCATCATGTTTCCACTGTTCCAGAGTGCAATGGCGGTGTGTCTTATACCACTCCAGCCTGTGTTTGGCATTGTGCGCGGCGACATCGGGGCTTGTGCATGGCTGTTCGGCCATGGAAACCCATTTCACGAAGCTCCCGACAATAGCTGTTGTGCTGATGCTGCTTCCAGAGGCACTTTTGGACCTCAGCGGTGAGCGAAGCAACCAAGGACAGACAATTCTTCCATGCTACATGCTTCAGCACTCGGCGGTGCCGTTCTGTGAGCTTGTGGGGCCTACCGCTTCACGGCTGAGTTGTTGCTGCTCTGTGCTGTGAAGTAGCTGGTATTGTAGTTAGCCGATAGGCTGCAGCTAGCCAGGCCAGCGCTATGGTTAGCAGCCAGACACAGTGGTGTGTGAGCATGCAGAGCGGGAGTGGGGGTGATGGATAAATAGGGAGAAATGGAAGATGGGGGGGGGGACTTTAGCCACTAAAGTGAGGATATACGGGTTATACCTTCGGTCTAACCTAGATATGAGAAGGAAGACAGAGACATGGAGCTGGGCCGCCTTTGGAAGACTGCCTGGAAAATAGGCATTCAAAAAAGAGAACATGGAAACAGTACGTAAGGATAAAAGGAACTCCAACATGTGGTTAATGGAGAAGGGGGAAAAAGATGCAGAGAATTGAAAAGAAAGAGAGAAAGAAAGTGAAAGAAAGAGCGAAAGAAAGAAAGAAAGCAAGAAAGAAAGGAAGAAAGAAAGGAAGAAAGAAGGAAAGAAAGAAAGAAAATAATGTTAAGCATAGGGAGCCATGACAAAAATCCATCATGTTTTCTCAGACAGCCACTTCAGCCCTGAAACAGCACATTCTGACTGGACCCCCACCCCCCACCCCACCTCACCCCCGGACACACACACACACACACACACACACACAGCATACATCAATGGGCTGGAAACAGCACATGATAAATTCTGAGCGAAATACATTTTGTCCAAAAGATTTAACATCTAATTCAGGTCTGACAGCTCTCTCCATCTCCCATCCTGCCCCACTAGACTGATCTCCTCCTCACAGCACACACATGGCCTTGGACCACGCACACACAAACACGCAGCTCTCTCTCTCTCTCTCTCTCTCTCTCTCTCTCTCTCTCTCTCTCTCTCTCTCTCTCTCTCTCTCTCTCTCTCTCTCTCTCTCTCTCTCTCTCTCTCTCTCTCGCACACACACACACATATAGACACACAAACACACACAAGAAAAGCTACATAAATCCCCAAATGAAACAAGTCCAGTCATATCTGGAGATCAAACCAACACTATAATTAAAAGAGAAAATAATAAAAATAAAAAAACGGGGGGGAGGTGGAGGGGAGAGGGGGGGTTTATGTTCTTGTGTAAATTTTGTGCGGTTTACTTGAGTTTTTGGTCAACCAGACAATGACTCACATCTTTTTTTTTTAGGAGCTATTTATGAATTCCTTGTTTGTAACTCGGGCTTATTTTCATTCTACACCTCTCGACGCGCTGTTTTCCTCCTCCTCCCCTCGCAGCCTCCCCCCCCACCCCCCACCCTGGGGGAGTCTTCGGCTCTCCTCTGCCGGGCAGAACGTTTGGAGGGATGCTCCAAGTAATCAATGTGGCGTGTGTGCGCTCGTATCGACATGCGCTGTACTTAAAAGTGTTGGCGGCACCATCGCTAGGTCAATAAAAGAGCGCACGTGTGCGGTGACTGACAATGGTGGGGGCGGGGCAAACACAAAAACACATGCATGCATACAAGTAATTGACACTTATATGCATGATTGACAGGTGTGTTCACCGCAGTAGTCGTGGTCGTTGGTGTGACGGGATGAAAACACCAACTTCTGCCACTGACTCTGAGAGGCGGTGAGGAGAAGAGAGTGATAGATAGAGAGAGAGAGAGACGGGGGGTGGGGGGGGGGTAGGAAGAGGGATGTAGGGGGTAAGGATGAGGGTAATCTGGGGGTTGAAACTGTCCCTTCTGGTCCACACACGCACACACACAAACAAAAAGCCCGCTCCCGTACTTCTCCCGAGTTAATGGATTGCAACGCCTCAGATTATGAGCTGGCAGGGCGCCCTGCGCCCTCGCTCCAGATAGGAGGCTACTACAGGGAGGACACCGGAGCTCCGGCCCGCTCCCCGGACTCCCGGCACAGGCCCCCGGCGAAACAACCGACGTCACTGAGCAGCGGTGGTGAATTCGCTGGGGAGAAATCCGGCACAGCATCTCCCCGCTGCCACCGTCGATCCCTACAACAACAACAACAACAACAAAAATGGTGGATTCCAGTGCAAAGGGTGCGGACAATCACGGGGAAGTACACTGGTAAATCATGAGAAAACACACACAGACACACACACACACAGAGGCACCCCACCCCACCCCAGGTCTTGGGGGACCATGTCAAAACATATTAGTGACAGCACCCCACAGTCAACTCAAGCAAGGTAACACCAGCCCAATTTGTTTCCCTAATAGCAGCCGAATTATTCACTCACACACTCACACACTCACACACACACACACACACACACACACACACACACACACCTTGTCATTATACAAGCGTACCCTTGAGCGGGCCTCAAGTTCATACGCTGGGGGTGCAGAGAGAGTCTGCTTGATATTAGTGGAGGGGTCACATTGTACTGTAAACACGCTTTGTCTGCTTATTCATTTATTTACCCCGCTCTCCCATCACACCGCACAGCCTCTGTCAGCACTAGAGGGAGGGGGGGGCGAGGGGCCGGGGTGTGTCGGGGTGGGTGGCGCGTGTCTGTGAGGGCAGTTCGGAAACACTCTGGGGGGGGGATTGGCAACTTGCGCCACACGGCCCTCACCGAGGCAGAACCTCGGCTGCCTAGTTTGGAAACTGAAAATAATAACAGTAATTGTTTCGGTTTGTTACCCCGCTCCAAACACCCCCACGCCCGCCCCCCATCCACCCACCCACTCGGTGTCCCTTCGTTGACTGTGGCATCGCAGCCCCCCCGTCCCCCATATCGACTCCTCGCCCGTTTAATATTCATAAAGTCTATTTCAGCAACATCAGTCGCCCCCGGCGCCCCGCCGCTGAATCCATCCTCATTGATCCCCATCGGCGTTCCCGAACCCTCATCGATCCCTTTCAAACTCCCGCTCAAGGTCCCCCCCCTCCCCCCAAAACGCCACCGCTTCACGACTCACTCTCGAATGAAGTCCCCCCCCCCACACCACCCCCGTCTCCTGTCGTTTTCATGGAGGGGATTATTTTTGATCTTCTCTTTACGGCGGTGTAATTGCCGCTCTCATTGAAACCAATAAAAGTTGCTATCGGCCCGCGTGACACGAGACGCCGCTACGCCCGATATTAGCTTTATCACTGGAAGGCGGAGATGAAAATGTTTAAAATGTTCCTCGGGCTGATCTTCTGGCGGCTCTATCTTGTCCTGTCTGCTCGGTTATCTCGTGTTGTCGTGCCTCATCACAGCCGATCTACACATCAGAGCGACGCACAACGCTCCACATCACAGACCGCACACTCCACTGATAGCATGCTCTGCTGAGCTCTCCTGCACCACGCGTGTGTGTGTGTGTGTGTGTGTGTGTGTGTGTGTGCACAGGCCAAGGCGTATGTGTTTGCATGTGTGCGTGTGTGTGTGTATGTGTTAGCTAGTTGGGACAGCGAGCTAGCTGGTCCCTCCAGGCGGGGGTAAACTGGTTTAAAGCCGTGTTGTACACTGAGCTGAAGGCTGTGGACTGATCCAGTCTGAGTAGAGTACCAGACGGTGGGCAAAGACACAATCCTTCCTGGCTTCCTCTTCCATCTTTTCATCCTTTTCTACTCCCACCGTCTCTTCGGGGAGCCCGTGGCCAGTTGTCTGCATGGCTAATCATACCATTGTGTTAATTATTGCTTCATAGCCTGCCTCAAGCACAGAACACCCCCCCCCGCGCCACCCAACCGCTTACCCAGCCACCCATCCACCCACACACACTCACTCACACGCACACACTCACACACACACACCAAACACACACTCACACATACACACTCACACATATACACACCCACACACTCAAACACACACACACACACACACACACACACACACACACACACACATATATGCAGGCACACACACATATGCAGGCGCATGCGCACACACACACACACTCACGAACATATGCAGGCACACACACACATACACACATACACACACACACACACACACACACACACACACAGAGTTTCTAACAGAAAGATGTGTACGTGTACTAACACCGTTTCTGATCAGCGAGGTTGTAGTGCGTCTGCATCAAAAACCATCACACACTGCTGAAACACAAACCGCCTTCATGCTCTGGACCCTTCTGCCTGATCAAGCTGACGCACACCTGGACTCAGTAACAGGACTAACACTCACATGTACACACCTACACCCATGCACCAACAAACCCACCCACACACAACAATGTACTGACACACACACACACACACCTATATATGTATCTATGTGAACACACACAGTCACACACATATGGACAAAAACACACACACGGTCTCACATAAGACCGCACAAACACACAGGACCTGGGCTACATTATTCATCTCCCCAAATTGGGAACGCCAGTTGTGTGCTCACACACAATAAACAGAGATGAATTCATCAGAAATCTCCCCAGTGCAGAAAAATATGAAAAATTTAATCATTCCACCGAATAAAAATTCATAAGGAAATGTACAAAATCAATATTTTATGCTACTTACTGTACCTATTCTTTATTACAAACCTATTCAGGAACAAGCATTAAAAATTAAAGCTAGCAGAAAAGAAAGAGGGGAGAGGGGAGTCGGCGGAGGGGTGGCGGGGGGTGGTGCAAGACGGTGAGGGACCCGAGAGTTCAAAAGCAATACTATTTCATTCATGTTTAAAGGGACTTTTTTTGGTTTCTGCGAGAGCCAGTGAAGCAGTTTTGAAACAGGCGGGAAGGCTTTGATAGATGGAGCGTTGGGAGCAGCCAAGGCGCTGTCAACATAAATAGCGATAAAGGAGAGGGGGAAATGTTTTCAAGTGGAGTTTTCAAGGTTATGGCCCATGGCGTTGATTTGAAGGCACCACTGGCTTCACCGCCGCCGCCGCCGCGCTGGTTATGCAAGGGGAGTCGCGTGTCTCCTGCAACATATATGTGTTAAATGAGCATGTTAATGAAATTGTGTGTGTGTGTGTGTGTGTGTGTTCACGGCAGTAGAAGACTTTGTATCGGACGTTAGCACTTAAGGTGAATTAGTGCCGGGGTGCTGAATCCACTATAGGTGCTGTGTGCGGCGTTGCCGGCCGGCCCGATCAGCACTTTCCCTCCTCCCGCCGTTCACATTCTACCCTCTTCACAGCTCCTCACACGCAGATCCTGGTGGTTTACAGATCCTGGTGGTTTACAGATCCTGGTGGTTTACCGATTCTGGGGGATTTTTGGACTTCACAGTACATCTCTACCGCTTCCTCCCCCGTCTGTGACTCGTGTGTGTAAAAGTTGCCTTAGTAATGATGTCATAGTACCGTTCTGTCTTTCTCCTTGTACTCAGTCCCCGCGGCTCACTAGTACCTCCGTTGTCTGCACAAGTCACCATTAGCGCCCCCCCCTGGTTTGAGGATAGACCGCGTCGTCCTCCCCCCCACTCGTCCATGACATCTCTTTCCACTGTTGTGCTGCTGAGCCCTGGAGACGTTAGCCTGGAACTCACAATAACCCAGGCTAGCCAGCCGTTGTTTGTTTTTGGGTGGGCTGTGGTGGTGGTGGGGTGGGGGGGGGGGCAAAAACCTGAGGTCCTGAAACCAGCAGAAGGCCTCTTGCTGGTGCGTCCCTACATGATAAAACTATTGGTATGTTTTACCTACAGACACAATTGTCTGTGTCTGCAGGTGGGAAGCCGGATGTGAGGTGTGTGTCCTGGTCGCCGCACCAGCGCCTCCTCTGGTCAGTCAGGGCGCCTGTTCAGGGGGGAGGGAGAACTGGGGGGAATAGCGTGATTCTCCCACATGCTACATCCCCCTGGCGAAACTCCTCACTGTCAGGTGAAAAGAAGCTGCTGGTGACTCCACGTGTATCAGAGGAGGCATGTGGTAGTCTGCAGCTTTCCCCGGATTGGCAGAGGGATGGAGCAGCGACTGGGACAGCTCGAAAGAGTGGGGTAATTGGCCAAGCACAACCGGGGAGAAAAATTGGGGGGGGGGGATGTAGTGTGTTCAACTCAGGACCAGTGGGGCCAACACTTATGTAGAGACTGACCACCATGGTCAATATTACACTACACTGCATCATATAGGGTTTTTTTTTCCTTTGCCAAGGAAGGAACGTTTCCGATTCCTATTTTCCAAAATAAAGAAAGGAAACAAATGCGATTAGATTGCACTTTGTTGATTTTATTGCGGGAAGTTTGATATTCATTTTGAAAAATAGTAAATTAAAGTCTCATACTCGACCAGTCTTGAAAAATCGTCACAAATCTGCCTGAGTCATTATGCCGCCTGAGTCATTATGCTGTGACGTCCGAGAGGAGACTGAGACCTTCACAATGTCCATATACAGGGACCCTACCGGGAGGTTTGAGGCTGAGAAGATGACACAGGCCTCCCAGTAAAGAGAACTGAAGAGACATCGGTCTTCATGCTGCACACAGACCTCAGTACACGGGGATCGCCGGTTCGAATCCCCGTGTTGCCTCCGGCTTGGTCGGGCGCCCCTACAGACACAATTGGCCGTGTCCGCGGGTGGGAAGCCGGATGTGGGTATGTGCCCTGGTTGCTGCACTAGCGCCTCCTCTGGTCAATTGGGGCGCCTGTTCAAGGCAGGGAGGGGGAAGTGGGGGGAATACGCTACCACACGCTACGTCCCCCCGGCGAAACTCCTCACTGTCGGGTGAAAAGAAGCGGCCGGTGACTCAACGTGTATCGGAGGAGGCATGCGGTAGTCTGCAGCCCTCCCCGGATCGGCAGAGGGGGCGGGGCAGCAACCGGGACGGCTCGGAAGAGTGGGGCCATTGGCCGGATACAACTGGGGAGAAGAAAAAAAAAAAAGGGGGGGGGGGGGGACCATATATGTGTCCTCATCCTCAGCACGGTACCGCAGGCCACAGAGGAGGGGAAGAAATCACCTCCGAAGGGCCGTGTACCTGACCTAATTAATAAATTAATTAAAGTAATGAGTAATTACAAGCTCTGGATTGTGTGTGTGTGCTCCAACGCGTTTAGTCTCGCTAGCTTTCAGACCCTTTTCCTGGAAGTCCGACGGCGGGTCTGAAAGACTACATGACGTAAGCGCCTCGCCGGCTTCCAGCTTCGGCTCTGCGCCCACTGCTGTTGTTTCCTCATGGCGGTATTCACTGTTTTACACGAATGTTCACTGCAGGCTACACGGGCGGACACACAGGCCCACATACACGCACACATACACAGCAGGGACCGACACACGCACACCCGTACAGAGATACACATGTATAAATTTCATAAAGCAAACAGACAGCGAGGCAGAGGGAGCGATGATGAGTCCCGTCTCTCGGCGGATCCTCTAATGGAAGAAAGATGTTGTGTTCCACGGAGATGATCTCCACACCGCTAACGCAGAACCGAGACTCGATCCATCTTTGTGTTTCTGTGTAATCTCTCCCCCCCTCGATAACAATCTGCCTGGAATCATACTGGATGCCCATTTGATATTACTGGCACGCCTCCAAAGTGGAGATGATAAAAAATGTGCGTTGGCCTGTTTCTTTGTCGCCATGTCTCGCGCCCTCGTGGCGAGACAGACACACAAACTCCCACATCTGGCTTCACTGCACCCAGGGGAGGACTCCTGTGTCGCAGCCGCGCATCACATCCGTCCATATTCTGCCCATTCCGCCACTCAAGTCACTCCCTCGTGGCGCAGCCACGGAGGGAGTGACGACTACGCTCCTCCGCTCCTCCCTGTAGTGAGCACGTCGTCCCTCCTTCTCTCCTCCCCATCCTTTGTCTCCCTCTCTCCCGGTGGAAGTGTAGTGCAGGGCCCAGGGCCCCTGCCTCTAATTGCTGGTGAATGGAGTGTTTTCATGGGGTGTTAGGCAGGGCCCTCCCCTGGATTAGCACGCTTAAACACACACACACACACACACACACACACACACACACACACACACACACACACACAAAAAACATGCACTCATACACACACACACGGATTAGTGTGCTCACTCATGGGGAGAGGAGCCTGATTTGAGCCGACAGCAGCAGTCTTTGGAGAAAGACTGGGCAAGCCTGGTGGATTTTCAAGCTCACACACACACACACACACACACACACACACACACACACACACACACACACACACACACACACACACACACACACACATGCACACACATGCACGTACACTTTCTCACACACACATACACGTGCACACACAAACACTCATATAGAAATAGAAAAAGACAGAGACAGAGGTAACACATTAAGGTCGCATTCACACATGCGCACACAGACACACACACACTAACACACACACACACAATCTCAGCTCCCCAGTGGAGGCCTTGTGCCGTAGAAGACATATGGGGGGAATCATGTGTTAACAGGGAGTACTGATTAACACATCTGGAGGGAGCCAGGGAGAGGAAGGATGGGAGGCAGAGGGGAAAGGGGAGCGTCGGAGAAAGGAAGGTAGCAAACAGGAGGAGACAGGAACCAGAACGGAGTGGGAGAAGCAAAAAGTAAGGGAACGATCGGTTTGTTCAAACCAAAAAAAAAAGACAACATAAAAGAAAAGAATAAAACTTTGCGGACAATAAAGCGACCGGAGTACACGGGGGGGCTCGCCTCCTCGCCTCCTCTCACTTCCTGCAGGCTCTGCCCTCCTTCCTGTGTGTCATGTCAGAGGCGGTCAGCTGTGCTCTGGCACCACACTCGCCATATGCGAGCCCCTCGGAGGGTCTGCCCGCAGCAACACACAAAGCACAAACAAGCAAACCGGCAGAATGCTGTTAGCCCCATGCCATGTGTAGACCTGGAACGATGGGTCTTGTTGGTTCTGCAGAATCCAGAATCCAGACCTCTATAACACGGACCTGGCCCTTAGCCGAAGTAAGGTTACAAGTCTTTTTCTTTTTCTTTTAGGAGCCAGTTAAACCCATTCATAGCAACATGTGATTGACATTATTTGAGGAGTTCGGTTTCATGATACCCATCTGTCCATCCACCCATCCATCCATTATCCAAGCTGCTTATTCTGCTCTCAGGGTCGCGGGGATGCTGGAGCCTAGCAGTCATTAGGCAGCAGGTGGGGAGACGCCCTGGACAGGCCGCCAGGCCATCACACACACACACACACACACACACACACACACACACACACACCCACACACACATCTAGGGACAATTAAGTACAGCTGATTCATCTGACCTACATGTCTTTGGACTGTGGGAGGAAACTGGAGCCGCCGGAGGAAACCCACGCAGACACGGGGGAGAACATGCAAACTCCACACAGAGGATGACCTGGGATGACCCCCAAGGTTGGACTACCTCAGGGCTCGAACCCAGGACCTTCTTACTGTGAGGCGGCCGCGCTAACCACTGCGCCCCCGTGCCGCCCTTCATGATATCCACTATCTTTAATATGTAAACTAATAAAAACACAATAATCACAACATTTTTTGTGCATTTAAATGTACACCAGACAGTCCGTAATTCAAACCAATGCTTGACATAATGATTAAGCAACAGGTTTGGCTCAGCCCAAAGCTCTAATCCATCAGATTCAGCCAGGTCCCATTGGGTTCTGGCACAGACAACCTCCTTCCTTCCAACATCCCTTCCTCTCTTATACCTCCCTCCCTTCTATCCATCCTGTGAGAGCCAGTTTTGTTGGAGGTAAAGCCCACAGCACCCTCTCCGGGGCTGGGTCAGACAGCTATGTGCTGGCCAGTGCTGATTTCTATCTATCTGATTTTCCATGGCCCGGGTTTCAAGTGAAACTCGAACCTCTCGGCTCGGCGAGCTTTCTTGGGGGGCCGGGACCCACATGGAACTCCGTTGTCTCGCCGTCATGTGACTCGATAAGGCCAAATTTCCGCATGTGTGCTCAGCGTCCTGTATCTGTGGTTTCCGCCCGCCCCCAAAAAAAGACATAGCTGCGGCTAAACCACTGTGACGCATTATAAACAGACATACACTATCTCTGGTCACGGTCCATTAGAATGGAACCAAGCGTAATGCTGGGAAGATGCCAAGCACCCGGTGACAAACTCCCTTTTGCCGTCCGACACATAAACACGCGCAACACTACACGGTATGTAACTTAGCACCTGCTCACAGCAGCATATTAGTTCTCCCTTTTCTGCCAATTGTACTTGCCCAATTAATCCTATTTTTCCGAGCTGTCCCGGTCACTGCTCCACCCCCTCTGCCGATCCGGGGAGGGCTGCAGACCACCACGGATACATGTAGAGTCGCCAGCCGCTTCTTTTCACCTGACAGTGAGGAGTTTCACCAGGGGGGACGTAGCGTATTCCCCTCAGTTCCCTCTCCCCCTCGAACAGGCGCCCTGACTGACCAGAGGAGGCGCTAGTGCAGCGACCGGGACACGTACCCACATCCGGCTTCCCACCCGCAGACGCGACCAATCGTGTCTGTAGGGACGCCCGACCAAGCCGGAGGTAACACGGGGATCCGAACCGGCGATCCCCGTGTTGGTAGGCAACGGAATAGACCGCAACGCTGCCCGGACGCCTCCACATATTTGTTCAATATGAAGTTTTACAGGTAGGTAATTGGAATAGCCCGAGGCGGGGCAGGGTAAAAAGGTTATAGTCACAGCTGGTGCTGATTGCAACATCATAAAGCAATCAACACCACACCTTTGGCCTCTCTCAATGAGAAGGAGGCAAGAGAGATTGGAGGCGGGGGGGTTGTTATAAATTATAACGTAGGCTCTGTTAAGGCTCTCAAACACCTCTCCACCCCCAGCTTCTACATCTGTATTTGTATAGGCTTTGTGAAAATAACTTTGTGCGGTCTTATTCCGCCTGTAATTTTCTATTTCTCAAAAAAAAAAAAACCCAAACACACGCCGAACGTACCAACACGCATGCAATGATAGGGGGAGAGAACGGCAGAAACAGGGAGTGGAGGAGAGGCGAGCAGAGAAGGAGACAGAGAAAATGACAGAGTTGGACAGACAGAGAGAGTGAGATAAATGACTTTGGCTTCCATTCCTCTTGTGTTTGTTATGCCCAACGCGAGGAGCCCAACGTGAGCGGCGCTGCCAGCATCTGAAATACATGGAAATCCCGCATTAAGGACCGCCCGGCACACACACCGACACTGAAAAAGAGGCTGTTGCTGCATATGGCTGACTGAGAGCCGCCACAAGCGGAGGAGGCGAGGGCTGTTCTCTTGATTACAACACAACACCTGGATGACAAGGAGAGTCATACCACAAACACGGCTCACACCCAGCGCCTCTGACACACTTTCGTTTATCATTTAATCATTTAACGTGTTTCAACAACTCGGTTACTATCTTCATAACAATCACTTACACGTCCCCCCCCCCCCAAGTGTTCCCTAATCAGACATAGCGGCGCTTTGGTTAGGAAGACGGCGTGCTGATGGCAGATGGATGGCAATCTGAAGACAGTAATGATATAATAACAGACTATTGACTATTTGTGTTGCTTTGCCTGACAGCGATGACTCTGCAACTTGTGTAAATACACTCCCTATACGCTTGATCAGGATCAGGATCATCTTTATTTGGGATTTTACTCCAGTTTAGTGGCTTTCAATGTACTATCACAGTAGCACAACAATCTTCAGGAATACATACAACGACTGACTACAGAGTACCTGCACCGTTACCATCTGCAACGGTGCAGATTGCAAAGATGCTGGGATAAATATGTAAGCGAGTTACTTCTATACATTCTTCTCCTGGATCGCCACCTTGCCATGGTGGAGAAGCTTGCACGTACCAATGATCCCAAGCGCTATGCCGTCCGGAGTTTGGCTATGCCGTCCGGAGCTTGGCCATGCCGTCCGGAGCTAGGGTCACCCAAGGTGGGCAGGTCAAGGAGGAGGTTCCAGACGAAGCGCGATCCAACAAAGACCCCAATGGCGGAACTGGTGGACGATGTCTCCAGGTCACAGCGGCGGTGAAGGCGGATGAAAGGCTGCAACAGAGGGTGGTCCCCCAATTTTTTCGGTTCTCCATGTTGTTGGACTCTGGCCACCACCCTGCCAAGGACTGTGTGGCGGCTGCCAGGCGCATCAGACACGCCACGTAAAAAGCTGTCACGCACGGGCGTCCCCCCATTATGCCGCTCTGGGGTCGGCCTCTACGACCACCCGAGGACCCAGAGGGAGGACGGTCACGCTCAACCCCGAGCGACTGCCGATGATACACGAGATACGTGGACATGACAGAAACACACAATATACAGTGTGTTTTGATTTCTCATGACACTGTTAAGTGTTCATCAGAGCGACAGCCTGCGGGAAGAATCCTGGTGTTGATTTTTACTACGTGTGCCAAGAGCCTAGCAGGGCGAACGTTTTGCTGGCGTGCCGACTGTCGTCGTTACGAAACCAACTTTGTTGACACCTGCCATGTTGCAATGTGAGGCAAGGGCCACGTGTTGACAGCTTCATTCGAAGGACTGGCTCCCATTCGTGTCTTGGCATCAGCTCTCCGGTGGCACGTCACCAATCAGAATGATTTATAGTGAGCAACTTGAGGGATCAGATGGGATCCAGTGGGCTGGTCAGTGAGGATGTGTAAACTTAACTCCAAGATTTAAAGGAAAATACTCCTTACTTGTTTTCACTTCCTAGCTTGCAGCCCGGACAGCCCTTGGATAATAGTGATGCAACGCCTGTGAAAACCATGATTTAGACAGCCCCCTGCCCACACACACAAACACACATCTTCAATCAATTCCTCTAAATTATTCAAACTCCTCCCCACTTAATTAGATATTTAATTGACTATCTGTAGACGACCGACCGACCTGCCTCCTGCCCCCCCCCACACACACACACTCTCTCTCTCTCTCTCTCTGAGTAGATTAAGTGGTACAGCCGGGGGAGGTCAGAGTTCAAGAAGAGGCTGGGAAGGTCAATCCTCGTCACCACTCGCTGGACCACGACCTGACCAGTGGATATACTTTAAGCACAACATGCTGCCTACCTGTCTTTTTGTAGCTGTGCTTCACACATCCTTCATGTTGCCTAAAGGATCACCCTGTTTTTTTGTACAACTTGGGTCTTATTTTCATAATTTTGTTATATAGTTTTATTTGTTACAGTTGTTTGTTATGTATGAAAAGTAAGTTCGCACATATTCTCATAACAACATGCTTGTTTTGCTGGCTCAACACACAAGTGGAGAATAAAAGTACTTCTAAAAGTACTCGGAGAAATCAAAGTGCAGGAACAGGATGCATTTGCAAAACTGGTCAGTGCAGACTCGGCTGTACTTTGTTGGACAGTGTGCTAAAGTAGAGAATATCTGTAGACCAGCAAGGCCACATATGCGGTGGTACTGTAAACAGTACACTTGTGCAAATGGCAGATTGTGCAGGCAGTAACAGCCGCCATAACCAACAGGTATTGTGACAGTAAAACGTGCAAATACGTAGCAGATGGCGCGGTCGGCGATGGCGACCGTAATGAAACAGATATCGTAAGCAGTAAAGAGGAAACTTGTGCAAATGGCAGCTTGTGTAGTCATAATGAGCAGCTTGTGAAGGGGCTGCCTTTGATTGAGTGATCGGTTTAAGTGTTTTATGGCTCGGAGGTAGAAGGTGTCTTGAAACCTGTTGGTCCGAGACTCGATGCTCCGGCACCTCTTGGCAGATGGAAGTAGTTATTGTAATGTCATCGTGCACATCGGTTGTGGTGTCATTTTACTCACCGCTTTCATTTTGGTGATTCTGTACATGAAACCCCCCACGGGACACAGCTTTTCAACAACACAACTGAACACGAGCCTTAAACCTATTCTTTCAACAGTGACAAAAGAAAACAAACACTGCCTCGGTTGAACTCTGTACACGAGTTCCCATTTTCTATGATTTCTCAAGTTGCGCCGGTCAGGTACTGTACTGCCTACGGTGAGTATAGGCTGGTCATTTCTGCAGTCTGAAACAGGAAGTAGTTCTGCAGTGTGATGTACCTTTGTTGATAACGTTGCATATTTTGGGTAATGTCTTTTTACCTGCACTTTGTTTTCACTTCTGAATACGTGGTTCTGAAAACTGGATTAAAACTGGATTTATTGAGACATGTGTGGCTCAGTGGTTAGCGCGGTCGCCTCGCAGCAAGAAGGTCCTGGGTTCGAGCCCTGGGGTAGTCCAACCTTGCGGGTCGTCCCGGGTCGTCCTCTGTATGGAGTTTGCATGTTCTGCCCCGTGTCTGCGTGGGTTTCCTCCAGGGGCTCCGGTTTCCTCCCACAGTCCAAAGACATGCAGGTCAGGTGAATCGGCTGTACTACATTGTCCCTAGGTATGAATGTGTGTGTGTGTGGGGGGGAGGGGAGGGGCCTGTGTGATGGCCTGGGTGGCCTGTCCAGGGTGTCTCCTCGCCTGCCGCCCAGTGACAGCTGGGATAGGCTCCAGCATCCCCGCGACCCTGAGAGCAGGATTAGCGGTTCAGGTAATGGATGGACGGATGCTTCGCGTGGAGTCCAACTTTGGTGAACTTTGACCGGTGAACCCACAGCCTCAACCAATAGCAAAGAAGCGTGTGTGGTTGACCCCTCTTGGCTGTAGTTTTCTTTTTTGGATTTTTTCCCCCATTTTTCTCTCCAGTTGCACTTAGCCAATTACCCCACTCTTCCAAGCCATCCTGGTCTCTGCTCCACCCCCTCTGCCGATCGGGGGGGGGGGGCTGCAGACTACCACATGTCTCCTCCGATACATGTGGAGTCGCCAACCGCTTCTTTTCACCTGACAGTGAGGAGTTTCACCAGGGGGACGTAGCGCGTGGGAGGATCATGCTATTCCCCCTAGTTCCCTCTCCCCCCCAGACAGGCACCCCGGCCGAACAGAGGAGGCGCTAGAGCAGTGGCCAGGACACACCCACATCCGGCTTCCCACCCGCAGACACAGCCAATTGTGTCTGTAGGGACCACGCCATGGTAGGGACGTCCGACCAAGCTGGAGGTAACACAGGGATTCGAACCGGCGATCTCCATGTTGGTAGGCAATGGAATAGACCGCTATGCCACCCGGACGCCCGGAAGACCGGCGCTGAACCTAAATAAATGGAAGATGTATTAACAACATCAACTCATATTTCACGGTATACAAATATAACTTGCGCATCAATGTTCTTCCTCCGCATTTGTCCGTAAAACTATGATGACATGTGCAACAACCAACTACTGCTCGTTTGACCGACAACCACAACTACCCAGTCGGACTACAAACCGGCAAACTGATTTCCGTGTGCCTCACATGCTGCACTGACAAAACTGGAATTTCGTCTTGACAGGCGATGGTCATTCACCTGCATTTGCTCTTTAACCCCAAGATGAGCTGGTGGTCTTTATAAAGATGAGCTGGTGGTCCTTATAAAGATGAGCTGGTGGTCCTTATAAAGATGAGCTGGTGGTCTTTACAAAGATGAGCTGGTGGTCCTTATAAAGATAAGCTGGTGGTCTTTACAAAGATGAGCTGGTGGTGCTTAAAAAGATGAGCTGGTGGTCTTTACAAAGATGAGCTGGTGGTCTTTATAAAGATGAGCTGGTGGTCTTTATAAAGATGAGCTGGTGGTCCTTATAAAGATGAGCTGGTGGTCTTTATAAAGATGAGCTGGTGGTCTTTATAAAGATGAGCTGGTGGTGCTTAAAAAGATGAGCTGGTGGTCTTTATAAAGATGAGCTGGTGGTCTTTACAAAGATGAGCTGGTGGTCTTTATAAAGATGAGCTGGTGGTCTTTACAAAGATGAGCTGGTGGTCTTTATAAAGATGAGCTGGTGGTCTTTACAAAGATGAGCTGGTGGTCCTTATAAAGATGAGCTGGTGGTCTTTATAAAGATGAGCTGGTGGTCCTTATAAAGATGAGCTGGTGGTCTTTATAAAGATGAGCTGGTGGTCTTTATAAAGATGAGCTGGTGGTGCTTAAAAAGATGAGCTGGTGGTCTTTATAAAGATGAGCTGGTGGTCTTTACAAAGATGAGCTGGTGGTCTTTATAAAGATGAGCTGGTGGTCTTTACAAAGATGAGCTGGTGGTCTTTATAAAGATGAGCTGGTGGTCTTTACAAAGATGAGCTGGTGGTCCTTATAAAGATGAGCTGGTGGTCTTTATAAAGATGAGCTGGTGGTCCTTATAAAGATGAGCTGGTGGTCTTTACAAAGATGAGCTGGTGGTCTTTATAAAGATGAGCTGGTGGTCTTTACAAAGATGAGCTGGTGGTGCTTAAAAAGATGAGCTGGTGGTCTTTATAAAGATGAGCTGGTGGTCCTTATAAAGATGAGCATGTGGTCTTCACAAAGATGAGCTGGTGGTGCTTATAAAGATGAGCTGGTGGTCTTTACAAAGATGAGCTGGTGGTCTTTACAAAGATGAGCTGGTGGTGCTTATAAAGAGGAGCTGGTGGTCTTTACAAAGATGAGCTGGTGGTCCTTATAAAGATGAGCTGATGGTCTTTACAAAGATGAGCTGGTGGTCTTTACAAAGGTGCTGAGGAGGAAAACGACACGGGGAAGAGAGACAAAGGACCCTGATGGAGGCAGGAAGGAAGTCAGGAGAGGTGTGGAACACCGACACACAGATTGACTGTGAACCTCCTCGTATCCGTCCCCCCCGCCCCCCATCCTGCTCTCCGGGAAGAAAGCAAGGAGGCAACAGACGTCCCATCCCAGGTGTGTGGGACCCGCTATGCTAATGGAAGGGTTTAGGTGTGCTCCTCACATAATGGGGTTTGACAAAGTGAAAATTAACACAACCCCACTCCTGCTGCTACTGTTAGAGAAGCTGGCTGTCTCGGCTTTGTCTCAAGACTACGCTACCCCAACATACACACACACACACACACACACATAGACAGACACACACACATACACACACCTCCCGACAGCTAACACAACAGCCGTTGTTCTCATTCTCACCCAGACATTTACGTCGCATCCTCCCCCTCCTCCTCCTCCTCTCTCCCTTCCTCTCACCTCCTCCTCCGCCTCCATCACCACCACCACCACCCCCTCTATCTAGGTGTTTGTGTCCTCGGCATAAACATCCCTGCACACCCCCCCCCCGCTTTCACTTCTTCTCCAGCGATTCTGTTTGCTTCAATGGACTTTCATGACAACTCATTCCGTAAGGGTCCTTTTTTCTCCCCCCCTCTCCCTCTCTTTCTCCTTCACTCTCCCCAGGTGAAATATTGATGGATTTTTTATGAATAGCTATGAAAAATTCATTCAAATTCCAAAATGAAAAAGCGTAAACATTCTGCATCTGCCTATGCCTCCCGCATTCATTATCCTTCACAACACCCTCCCTCTGTCTTCTACTCTCTCTCTCTCCCCCTCTCCCCTCTCCTCCACCCATCCCCGCCCTCTGCCTACCTGAAAAAGACATGCCGCTCTGTCTCTTTTTCCACCACTTGGCCTAATTGCTTAATTTGACCTGCTCTCCCATCAATTAAGAGTCTGTCGGAGGCAGACGGATGGAGGATGGATCGGGGGGCCAGTCGATGAGCGGATCAATGACAGGACGGCTCGATGAGGAAATGGAGATGCCCCGCGACCGAACAAGGAAATGAGGGAGCAAGGTGGAAGAAGATGAAGAACAAGAAGAAGCGAGCAAATTGAACAGGCTGTTGTGACAAACAGCGATGGCAGTGACAATGTGCCCGTCTCTGATGCTCTCTCTCTCTCTTTCTCGCTCCCTCGCTCTCGTCCTTCTCTCCTGCGTTCTGACTCTTCTTCTCGCCGAGACTCCCTTTCTCTCCCTCGGCGGCGTCTTGACTCTGACTCCCCCTGCCTCTCGGCGAATACAGACAGTACAACTCTGGCGACGTCACGAAGAGCGACAGACGGGCACTGACCGCCTCCTTCGCTTCCCCATCTCGACAACCCTGGCGGTGGCGCAAAGTGGGCCGGACACAACCGCCGTCAATAAAAAATGAACAGATACTGCGAAGGTGAGGAGCGGCGGTTCAAACCCGAACGGAGCTTGGGTGATACGAAAGATCATCAACCGCATCAGAGAGAGCGAGAGTAACAAGGACAGAGATAGAGCGAGAGAGAGAGATGAAATGAGAAGGTGGTGGTGGTGGTGGTTGGGGAGGGTGGTGGGGGGGGGGATAAGAGCTAAAACGGTGTCTGAAGATTTACCTTCCACGTGTCTGCATGCAGTGTTTTATCCCGGGCCTGAAAATGCATCTCCCGATCCATAAAAGGCGGATTTCAATCAAGGTGTCACGGAGGCGCGGTAAATCTGCAGGCCGCCGCCTCGCGCACCACGCTCGCACTGCTGCATACATGCGCGCGCACACACACACACGCGCGCGTGTGTGCGTGTGGGGCTTATACAAATATGCCGTGAAGGGAAAATAAATAGATGATAAATTTATAAACGCCTGCTTAACCCACGCTGCCACAGACACACAATCAGAGCCCTCTTTCGTGACGACTCGCTCGTCTGCACGTCACCAGTTTTTTTGGGGGGGGTAAACAAACACAACTTCGGTAAAAACACGGTCGACGCACACGCAGCCACATGACTACACACACACACACACACACACACACGTGCACGCCTACATGCAAAAACACTTATTTTGTTACTTCCCTCTCCAACTCCTTGTTTTAATTAGCTTCCTCATGAGAGCAGGACTCGGACCAATTAGGGGAGATTATCAAAGGGGGTCTAGAGAAGGGTGCATGCCCACTATGACTCCTCCACCCTTCTCCACTCTTCCTCTCTCCCCCCCTGGGATATCCCGGGATGAAAGCGACCTCACTAACGCACCAGCCGCACACATAAACACACACACATCATAACACAATTATGCACAGAGACACAAAACACCTAGTTATATACATGTATACACGAGCACCTGTACACACACACACACACACACACACACACACACACACACACACACACGCAGTACAAACTAGTACAAACGTGTCCACTGGGACACGGACATCCATTCACACGCGTGTCTACTGCATGTACTTTTACCACACGCCTTCACAGAGAGTCACATAGACCCCAACACACACACACAAACTACCCACAAATACAAAAAAAAAACGCACACATAACGCCGACACGGGGCCTCGCAAGTCAGAGCCTAGTGTTGTCAAAAACATATACTTGGAAATGGTCCAGTGCGACACAGTACTACTGCATATGTACTACATACGTAGATACTGCTCATCTCTGAATGCTGACCGGTCACACGAGCTACTGAGGAGCAGTAGCGAGGGGGACCAGTCCCCCCTCACCGCCCCTCAAGGCGCAACGGAAATAAATAATTAAAAATAAATAAGAAAATAAAAAAGAGCTCCATTGATGAAATCATTAATGGCAACCCTCCAGAACGCCAAGAGGGAGAATACTGACCCAGAATTAGGCCATAAAAACACACATTAGGTGTTTAGGATGAACGCCGGACTGCAGGAAACGATGTTGGCAACGACCGACGCCGACGCTCCTCTTATGACAAATCGATAAAAGCTCTCTTGGCGGTCTGTTGTGCACAGATCCCCCCCCCCCCACGTACGTCAGCGGGATGTCCCCCCCCCCCCCCGGGAATGTCGCTGCTCCCGATGAGAGAAAAGTGTACCTGTATAATTGGTAAGCCCCTCCCCCCCAGGGTAGAAAGTAGGCTCCTCCATCTTACTCCAGTCTGCACAGCATGTTTATATCTGTCTGAATCTGATATGTGCCCGTGTCTTTGTGTGCTTGTGTGTTTGTGTGTGTTTTGTCCCGGCCACCGCCTATAACCCTGATGTTAAGTTAATAGCACTGAGTGGTATTATGTGAAAAGGTGATTAGATTGGGAGAGGCTGATGGCCCATATTGGTTCGGTCCCCGAGGGCCGGCTGGAAAACCCGGAGATCAGGGGGTCAATCACCGGGGGATCAATGTTACTCATAAGAGGCCCGCGTCACACCGCGAGGCCCGCTAGACGGGTAAATCGACCCCGAGTGGCCGTATATGAAAACGTGTAAAGGGGCTAATACCTATACTCTGTCCAATTCTGTAGGCCCTAAACAGAGCCCCTACCTTCTTATCTGCCCCCCCCCCCAACATTGGTGTGCCCACGAAGGAGTGTGTGGAGGTGCGGAGGGAACGGCGAAAGGGAAAGTGACTTCCCCTGGACTTCATTAAGCTAATCTGGCTACCGATACTAACGCGGTTTGGGAGGGGAGGTGAGGAGTGCGCTCAGAAATGAGATGAAGACTTATTAGATCAGACCCAGCAATCTTCTCTCATCGCTCATAACAGAATTCACAGGCACACACACCCACACAGACACGCACAAAGAGACACAAATTACCAGAGGAGTATATCAAATAGATAAAGAAACGGGGAAAGAATGTACCAGAAATGACAAGTTGGGCAACAATAAAGTATCGGTATGTTACACGGCGTGGTACAGTATGTGCAGACACGAGAGGAGCACAGAGGAGTGAGGGAGTGAGGGAGGGAGGAGAGAGAGAGAGAGAGAGAGAGAGAGAGAGAGAGAGAGAGAGAGAGAGAGAGAGAGAGAGAGAGCGGGTAGACAGCGGGAGGAGCAGAGGGTAGACGGAGAAAGGCAGGGAGTGCCGTGTCGTTCTTAATCTGGTTTGTCTGTCGTAATCGTGTCAATGTCACTCTCAATCAAGCGGCTGCAACTAGGGCTACACAACTTCAGGCTGATTGGGCCAAGCCTCGTCTCCAAAATGACCTCTAAAGGGAAGGTGTGTGTGTGCGTGTGTGTGTGTGTGTGCAGACAGACAGACAGACACGGAGGAAGAGGAGGGAGAGAGAAGAAAGAGAGAGAGAGAGGCAGAATGAAGGAGAGGGAGGAATCTAGAGAGAACGCGAGGAAGAAGGCGAACAGGAGCACAGATCAGCTTTAAAACTGTTACCACCACCACCACCACCCCCCACCCCCACCCCCACCTGTCTGTCAGTTCCGGTTTGGACTCTTTCTTTGGTGTGCTGTTCCTGCGTGCCGCTATCGACCGGGACGTCCCCTCTTATGACACGAGACAACAGAGGGTCCGGGACAGGGGACGCCTGCGGGTCGTGTGCAGATCCGTCCCAACAAAGCGTCTAAACAGGGTTGGTCTGCGTGACTTTACAGACAATAAAGAAGCGAAGAATTTAAATCAAAACAATATTTGTGGGGCATCCGGGTGGCGCGGCGGTGTATATTCCGCTGCCTAGCAACCCGGGGATCGCTGGTTCGAATCCCCGCGTCACCTCTGGCTCGGTCGGGCATCCCTAGAGACACAATTGGCCGTGTCTGCGTGTGGGAAGCCGGATGTGGGTGCAAGTCCCGGTCGCTGCGCTAGCGCCTCCTCTGGTCAGCCGGGGGCGCCTCTTTGGGGGGGGGGATAACGTGATCCTCCCACGTGCTACGTCCCCCTGGCAAAACCCCTCACCGTCAGGTGAAAAGCAGCGGCTGGCGACTCCCCGCGTATGGGAGGAGGCATGTGGTAGTCCGCAGGCCTCCCCGGATCAGCAGAGGGGGGTGAAGCAGCGACCGGGACAGCTCGGAGGAGCGGGGGAAAGGGGGAACCCCCCCCCCCCCAATATTTGTTTGCTGACTGTCAGGTATTACCAGAGCGGAAGTACATAGTGTACACAGTATAAGTGTGTGTGTTGCTAACAGAATTAAGTTGGTGTGCGACCATCATCCATGGTGACGTTTATGACACCTTCCCTGGCCGCAGAAATATGGTTGAGAACACGCCGGTTTTCAGCAAAATCTGCTGCTACGTGCAGATTCACTTCCCTAAAACGACTTGTTGATCAGCAACCAAACGCCTGTAAACACGGACACAAACAGACGTGTTGCACACCACGATTACAATCGGCGGGGAGAGTCTAAAAATAAAGGTCCACACACAATATAATCGGCCCGAATTTTAAAAATCACACCGTGTTATTTTTCTATTCGCTCCACAGCTCCTAATGTAGCGGGACAAGGAAAATATTTTGGACTCTCCACTCGAAACCTCTACTTCACCCGTGACACAGATCCCCTTTCCCACCACAGGACATTCACTCAGACCCACTAATACCATTATGGCAGCGGGGCTGTTGTGTTGTTTTTGTGCGCTGGCAGGGGAGGATGAAAGAGAAAAAGGCTTGTGTTCTGCTGGCATCTGTTTATTCTTGCACTTAAGCGTTTTGCGTTTTGGTTCCTTGAATTTCACCATCCAAACTCAAATCAAACGGTCTCGGTGGCGGCTTTCATCAATCTGATTGGATTAAAGGGGTTTTTGTTTTTTTACCCAATCAAATCCGATCAAACTGTCCGAGCAAGTTCTCGGTGAAACCAGAAATGACTAGAAATGAAGTGAGTCCAAATGGCTTTTTTTCTTATATAGATGGTTTGCTTAAATTGCCATTGGTTGTTATCGCTGCAGGATAATTACTACTAATTAACATAAACGATGATTGCGGTGCGATTATGGATTGCTCTTTGACCATCCTTCCTTCCGTTTGACTGTCCATCACACACAATATGTCAAACACCGCCAATAGGATTATTGATAAAACTTTGGGGCTTGCACACATCCTCACACTGTGTGCCAGCATTTAGAGCACAACAATGATTGGCCCTACATGGCGCCCCCTGCAGGCTAAAAGGTTATCTCTCAGCATTGCAGCTGAAACTTGGTACATGCATTTCCCCCCCCCCCCCATCTGAAACATTATGGTCCACCTCCTCAGATTTTCTGCTCACTTAAATATGTTTTGTTTTTGTTTTTTTGCACAACCTACTGCCATAGTCTCAATATCCACAGTCACTGTCTCTAAAATATGGTACACAAATTTCAGGAGATAACCTAACTGCACTTATCTGTTATTTCTACATCCTCCTTCTTCTTCCCTCTTCTTCTGATCCTTCCTTCTTCTTCTGCTTCTTCTTCCTTCTTCTCGATTTGTTCCCTGTTTTTCAGCTTGGGCTTGTCAAGCCGCATACTGATTTGGTAGAATTTTACATCGGATGCCATTCCTGACACAACCACTAACCCTACGGATGGGGGCACAGGTAAAGCGCCGGATGCCTGACTTGTGCCCACGCCTGTCACCTACCCCCCCCCCGCCCCCAATCCAGATGCACTGCTAAATTCATCCAGTGATCAGTACCTCTCCATCCTCGACCAAACGGCACCGTTTAAAACTAGGCAACAAAAATCAAATAACCTCCCCTGGCTGAAAGATCACACTTGTGCCCTTAGAAGACTCTAGAAAATCATGACGATGGAAGGTCAACAAGCCCGAATTAGCGCATAACAAATGTTATTTCTATATGATATGCCAAATAAAAGAAATATCATATAAGTTAATAATGAGGTACTTATACTGGCAAAATGGACTGCTTTAGTTGTCTGAGAAGGTTCGGGCGATGCGTGTCAGCTCGTCCTCAGCTGTCTCGTCCCCTGCATTGAAGAAGCAGGGGCAGGTTGTAACTGTTTTAATTGTCAGGGATCAAGCCAGGGGGCGACTGCAGAAGTCGTCGTTCGTGGAGGGTGCCACGCTTACTACCGGCTTGCTGAATAGTAATTTGACCTGCAGCGTCCACGGAAACTTAAAAGGACACTTCCTCCTACATGATCAGACTTCCCCTTTCAGAATCTATATGCCGGTAGGCGATCTACTCAGGAATTAATTTCACTTAGGGGCTCGCAACCGTGAGCTTGATAGCCAGACCCATTTCAGGCAATTGGCCTGTTTGCTTTGGGCTGTGGTGTGTCCTGCTGCTATCAAAGCAGTGGGTCTCCAGAACAATGGTGCTGTCTCTTGTGGCCCACTGCTGCACAACACATGGTGCCGATCTTTTCATCTCTCCAGGGATAAAACACCCACAAACACATGCACTGCCACAAAGACACACACACACACACACGTGCACACACACACAAATACTACTTGTTCACAAGCACATATAAACCTATGAAGAGAGAGAGTGTGCGAGTGTGTGTGTCTATGTGAAAGAAACACAGGCAGAAAAACAGAAGACGGAGCAACTGAACGCACACGCGGGTCTTCAGAAGAAACATTAAACATAAAACCAAAACAAGCCACCCCCGGTGACATGGTGGATGAATAAAACATGTTTTCAGGGCGACCTCTCTCTGGCTCTCCATCTCCTCAGAAATATTATACACCGGGATATATTCCTAAAAGGCGCCCAGCAACAGCGCCCATGTGACCAGAGACCGGCACCGGCGGCCTAAGCTTTGTCTCATAAGTGACTATCTGGCAAGAAGTTTGGCCTCACTCTTTTTGAGGTGGACGTTGTGGGACAAACTCTTTTCCTTTCTGTTATTGTGTGAGGGACGTGCCTCCGGTTCGGGTTTCACTACTCCCGACTGCAGCCTAATTCATAAAATAGACATGCAGGAATCTGCACGAGAATACACGCCTATGTAATTAATCAATAATATAAATGATGCCCCCCCCCCCCATTTGAGCATCCCAATTTAAGTGTCCATTCCCCTTATTCTCCTGTGGTCCCCACATTGCATGACCCAATCCATGGCCGGGGAGGGCGTAGATTAGCCATGTCTGTCCTCTGATACACTTAGAGTCAGTCACCTGACATCTGCAGGTTCTTCTGGGGGGGGGGGGGGGTGTAAGACATGCGGAGGCTCACACTATTCGCCCCAGAACCCTCCGCAGCTGTGCAAGTGCCCTGCCACTGACAGCAATCATTCGTTGCAATGGCGGGAAACATTACCCCTGCCAGCTCCCCCACCCAGCAGCACTGCCAACTGCCCTCCCAAAGACGGCCAGCCGAGCCGGAGGCAACACCGGAGAGTTGAAATGTGAATTTCTGATTTGGGATGCCAGTGCACAGTGTTGCATTTGCACTGTACATCTACATCCATGCACAGAAGTACACAGTCATGCAAGGACACACATGGAAGTATTTGTAAACACACACACACACACACACACACACACACACACACACACACACACACACACACACAGAGTTCCTATATGCTCATTCCCGATCTACTCTAAATCAAGGCTGAGCCAGGCTAATGCATGGATCCATTCTGCTCTGCGTGAATTAGCGTTTGTAATAAGATATCATGGGTCTGGGTCTGATTGATCCTCTGTGTCCCTGTCCACACCATGTGTTGGCCCCTGCCCAGCCACAGCACACTATCACTCTTAACGCTGCATCGATCCCACTCAGGACCATCAAAGTTTGGCTTTGGGTTAGACTGCAGTGGAGATCTGGAGTGGAATCGGGCATGGGCCTCAGGCTAGTGATACAATACATAGCGGTTAAAAACTGTATGAGGGCAGCAGGGTGGTGCGAGTTGGAAAACCGTCCTTCACCCAGATCATTCAAGTGTAAGCCATAGCATAGGGGAAGCCTACAAAATGCCGAAATGAACCCAAGTGAAACACTGAGTCCCATGCAGGCTTTTTTATTTTTTAACTTTTTTTTTTGTTTTTGGCATTTTCCGCCTTCATTTGATAGCGATAGTCCAGAGAGAGACAGGATAGACAGAGGGGATTACATGCAGCAAAGGGCTCGGGCCAGATTCAAACCCAGGCTGCTGTGGTAAGGACTCAGCCTTATGTGGTACACGCTCTACCATGTGAGCCACCGAGGCGTCTTCCATGCATGCTTTTTTTGTCACTTACCCTGAACTCTGACCTCCCTGCAGTGGACGCAGTTCCAAGCTCAAATTTTATTGTCAAATGTATTCAAAACACAGTGAAATTTTTGTGCTCTGGCTCTCTCTGCCTGAACATAAAGAAAAACAGACTATGTACACAGTGAATTCATATATTATATACACAATATACAGTACACGATAACATAACAATGTAAGGTGCATATGGGTGCGTCAGCTGTTCGGCAACCTGACTGCCTGTGGAAAGAAACTATTACTGAGACGAGTGGTGTGTGATTTGATGCTCCAGTAGTGTTTTTCAGATGGAAGGAGCAAGAAAAGAACATTGTCCTTAATGATGTTTTGGGCTTTCCTTTTGCAGCGAGAGCTGTAAATATAATGACGCTGTTGTAGTTCCAAGCCAATGATTTTGCTGCTGTCTTTATCATTCTTTGCAGTAGTCTGCAGTCCTGAGCAGTCAGGTTGCCAAACCACCAGTGATACAGCCTGTCAAGAGCTTTGGTACCCAAACCAAAACTCCTGAGACGCCTCAGAAAATACAATCTCTGCTGTGCCCTCTTGAGGATGCAATTGGTGTTGAGAGCCCGTGTGAGGGTGTCTGTGATTTGTAAACCACTAATCTAAAACTGTCCATAATTTTAACGGATGACCTACTGATGGAAAGAGGAATGTGATGTCCTCTGATCTTTCTTAAGTCAACAATGATTTATTTTGTCTTACTGAAATTTAAAGAGAGGTTGTTATCATGACACTATCTGGTTAAATCTTCCACTTCCCTCCTATAGGCCCTCTCATCACTGTCACTTATTAGTCCAATCACTGCGGTGCCATCTGCAAATTTAATGATGCTGTTGTTGTCATATTTGGCAACACAGTCGTGCGTAAACAGACTGAACAACAGGGGACTGAGACAGCAGCCCTGAGGTGTGCCAATCCTAAGAACAAATGTGGATGAGTAGGTTTTACCTATTTTCAGAGTCTGGGACCTGCTTGTCAGGAAATCAAATGGCTAATTACAGATAAAGTTGCCCAGATCAAGACCTTTGAGTTTCAACACCGGTTTGGATGGTACAATTGTATTAAAAGCAGAGCTGTTATCAATAAACAACATCTTGACATAGATACTTTTCTTTTTAAGGTGTACTAAAGCAATATGCAGAGCAAGTGAGATAGCATCATCTACAGATCTACTGGAACAGTAAGCAATGGGTCAAGGGTAACAGGAATGTCACATTTTGTAAATGATGAAACCAATCTTTCCAGACATTCATAATAACAGAGGTCAAAGCAACAGGTTGGTGGTTTTCTTAAATACAGTGGAACCATGCAATGACAGGGACAGGTTAAAAATGTCAGTAAAAACCTGAGATAGCTGAGTGTAATACGCCTTGAGGACAAGGGAAGGGACGCCATCTGGGCCAGCAGCTTTATGAGCCTTAACCCTGTAGATTGACTTCATTGGGCGGGCACAGTGCTGCTGTCACTGGGTCCAAGTTGTGAGCTTCAAAGGGGGCATAAAAGTTGTTAAGCTCATCTGGGAGAGAGACAGAGGTGTTGATAGCCAGACTGGGTTTAGATTTATAGTCCGTAATCGCCTGCAGCCCCCTCCACATCTGCCGTGAGTCACAGCCACTGTAGTCATTTTCCATTTTGTCCCTATATTGTCTTTTAGTGGCTTTCCTTAAGTCATACCTGGATTTATTTGTAGCATTCCGTGTCCCCCAATTTAAAAGCAGTTGCACGCACCCTCAGCCTTAGGCAAATGTCGCTGTTAATCCAGGGCTTCTGGTTGGGGTAGGAGCGAATAGACCGTACTGGGATACAGTTATCCACATAGACTCTAACATAGCCAGTGACTGACTCAGCATACTCATCCAAACTCGAGGTGGAATCCTTAAATATTGACCAGACTGTTAATTCAAAACATCCCTGAAGTTTACAGAAAGTTGAATCAGTTCATCTGGGCACAACATTTATTGAGAGAAACGTTTCATCGCTCATCTAAGGGACCTCTTCATTCTCAACTGACTGCTGGTACCCCCACCCTTATAAACAATACAGTGGCATAATGACCGAAAAAAACGACCGGTTGCATATGAAACTGATCGTTGTGGGCTGCATGCACCTCACTATCTGCTTGTAAGCAGGAAGCAAGAGCACTGACGGGTGATCGGATTTCCCAAAGTAAGGTTGTGGGATAGACCTGTAAGCTGCCTTGACCGTGGAGTAACAGTGGTCGAGAGTCTTATTGCCTCTGGTTGGGCAGGTGACATGTTGGTAAAATTTTGGTAGCGCAAATTTCAGGTTACAATGGTTAAAGTCCCCCATCAAGTTGAAATGGCCTCAAGGTGCAAGCTCTCTTGCCTGCTAATAGTTCCATACAGTCCGTCCACCGCTGCCGCAGCAGTAGCTTGCGGTAGTGGCTTGCGGCAGCGGTTAACAGCACGCAGGGGAATTCCCTTGGGAGACAGAATGGTCTGCACCTTACTGTTAGCTGTTCCAACTCTGGCGAACAGGACTGAGAGACTATTTCCACATCAGTGCACCATGAATTGTTAACAAAGAAGCATACACCACCTCCCTTTACCTAGCCCTATCAGGTATATTAGGGCCCAGCCAAGTCTCTGTAAAGCAGAACACACAACGGTCCATGGCCCTTTGACAGCTTATTCGGCAATGAAGTTCGTCCAGCTTGTTGTCGAGGGACTGGACGTTGGACAGCAGTATGCTGGGAATTGGGGGCCAGGTAGGACACCGCTGTAGTTTCACCAGGATGCCGCCTCATTTACCTTGCCTCCAGCAGCGCTGTCTGCAGCCATTACACCACTGCAGTACCTGTTTGGTGTAGGTAATCTCTCTCAGCAAGTCCTGCAGCTTCCAGCTGTTGGGAACGTCTAATGTTATGTCCAGTAAAGTCTGGCGATCATAGGAAATTGTGCAAGAGGCATTCTGTGCAACAAAAGCGACATATAACACGAAAACAAACAACACAGTGAGAGTAGCAAGTCGCCATAGTACAGCGACGTCTTCAATCTCATCATCATGTGATCGATCATGATCATAGACCAATACCATGTGTGAATAGTTGTTACAGTTGTTCATAGTTGTAGCACTCAGTATTTAAAGCTAGATTTTGCCAAAACATTTGGTTTTGTTGTTTTGGATGCTGCTTAAGGAGGGATAGAGATGGGGTAGGGGATTTCAGCAGGGCTAAAGGCTGAGGGGTGAGGCTGGAAGTTGGCGTCGTTGCCAAATGCTGGCAATAGCACACATTAAACCCCAAAATCCTCAGCAGGAACCAGCCACTAATGAATCTCTTCAGCTGCCAGTTGAGACCCAATACGGTGACACGGAGCCAAACACAAAGACAAACAGCCTGACTGACCCGCTTCACCATCTCCAAGCAGCCTTGGGCAGATAGCTTTACCCAGCATAGTTAGACACTAGTTTGCCTGATGACAGGGCAGAAGTCATTGGAAGCATGTGAGGGTATTTAAAAGGGGTTAGATTTTTCCAGGAAACTGGTAGTCACTGTCAGTGTTTTGGTCTGCCTCTGAGGACCTGTGATTGATTTACAAACCACCAGAGGGCCAGTCTGAATCATACCAGTCCCCAGCGGACCGAAGACACTCTAGGAGTGGTTGGATAAAGGCCCAATGACACACACACACACACACACACACACACACACGTGCACACAAGCACCCAAACACACACAGACAGAATCATCCAAACACTCATACAGACATTCCCGTCTGTCTGAATTAAATACTGGGCAATAGCCCACGTTCATTAAAAACAGACCGCTTTGAAGAAACAGAGATGACACAAACAAGAAGACACACAAAAATAAGCAGACAGACACGTAAACACACATATTTCTATATTACTACGAGACGTTTTGTTTGTTTCCGCTGTATAGTCTATCTATTCGCAGAGCACTCAGAGTTATCAGACACTTACTCAACTCGCTGTTGTTAGTATACAGAAAAACAAACCAACCGGCATCGGCGAGCAAGAGACGGAAACACAGACAGTCACAGACACTCACAAGGCAGCAGACATGACATGACTAATGCTATATAATATCTAACAGGTGACAGACCAGACCGATGGGAACACTGCTGTATAAGCAGCACAAGCAGCCAAACTAAAGCAATCATACACACACACACACACACACGCACACACACACACACACACGAGAAAACAGCGCCACATACACGCACACACAGAAACACAAAAACAACACACAAAAGCAGGCTATTTATTGCAAATGTCTAGTAGACTACGGCAGCTGTGATTACACACACGAAAACACGGATACACACAAAATAATAATGCACTCAATAAATACAGCCTCTTGTACTCCCCCCCCCACACACACACACAGAAACATACAACCACTGTTACTGTCTTCAGCTGCAGACAATACCTCTGAGAACAAAAGGCATCCATGTTCACATTAGCGAGCCAGTCAGACTATTTTTATATTTCACTGAGTCACACACAGTCTCCTCCTGGCAGCGTGTCACTGTATTCATATCAAAGCTCCACTCACACCCGGCTATGCTCTGACACTGGGCCGCGGCTCAGAAAACACCCTGGTCTCCTGCTGGTACGCCAAAGAACCGAAAAACAATGTATGCTAAGTGTAAATTCTGACTAGTGTGTGTGTGTGTGTGTGTGTGTGTGTGTTGCAGAGCATACTGCGTGCTCATGCATAAGTGCATGCATGCATGCATGCGTGTGTGTGTGTGTGTGTGTTGCACTGCGTACTGGTTGCTCGTGCATAGGTGCATGCGTGTTTGTATGTGTGTGTTGCAGAGTGCAGAGTGCTCGTGCATGTGTGTATGTGTGTGTGTGTGTGTGTGTACGAGTTGCAGAGCATGCCGAGTGCTCATGCATAGGTGCATGTGTGTGTGTGTTGCAGAGCATACTGAGTGCTCATGCATAGGTGCATGCATGTGTGTGTGTTTGTGTGTGTGTGTATATATGTGTGTGTATGTGTTGCAAAGTATACCAAGTGCTCGTGCATAGGTGCACGTGTGTGTTGAAGAGCATACTGAGTGCTCGTGCATAGGTGCATGTGTGTGTGTGTGTGTGTGTTGCAGAGCATTATGACTGATCATGCATAGGTGCATGCATGAGTGTGTATATGTGTGTGTGTGTGTGTGTGTGTGTTGCACAGCGTACCGAGCGCTCATGCACGGGCGTGTGTGTCTTTGTGTGTGACGTACACACGCACGTGTGGCATTGTATGCGCACATCTGCCCGCATGTGTGCACGTGGGAGTGTGCGGCACAGTTCTGCCGTGTGTTCTGAGCATGTGTAGGTGTTGTTGACTCAACTCCCCTCGCCGACATTGTTCTCTACCCAATCATTCCTCCGGCTGACAGAACGCGCCGTCTTAACACTCGGCTAACAGCCCTGGCTTCCTGAATCACATGTCACCTAATCACTAACACCATCTGTTAATTATGTTAATACAACACCGCCTCGGCTGCCATACGCATCCATTCTCCGAATTAGCATCCCATCCCTCCACCAAGGCCCCCGCTGCCCCCACCCGCGGCTGCGCTCTCCGTCGGCCCGTGCATGCCACCGTCTCCGCTTCGAGTCCTTTTCCCTTTTCTCCTCAAACACATCTTTGTCCTCTTTATCCCCCCGCTAATTTTGCCCCCCCCTCAGCCAACCCCCCCCCCCTTTTCCCTGTGCCCCCATTCCGGTCCCTACCTCTCCAGACACCCCGCCCTACCCTAACGTACCTCTATGTCAAACACTCTCCAACTTCTATTCTTCTTCCTTGCCACCCTTTCTCACCCATCTCCCGGCCCACTTTCCCCTGGGTGCCGGCTGTCATTCCCAGCGGTGAGTCAGAGCCCGGCGCTGGCCTGGGGAAATCCCCGGAGAAAAAGCTTTGTCTGAAGCCAACTTATTTTGGTGAGTGATATCGATCCACTTCTCCCCTTAATGGATAGTCGCAATGCTAACCCGCATTTATAAATCTGGGTTGCCATCGATCGGCCGGGGGGGGGGGGGGGCGGATAATAAACTTTGCCCCCCCCCTGCCTGATGCACAAAATAAGCGTTATTGTAATGCAGGGAAAACATCATTTAATAGCCGTATACAGTGTTGGTCATTATATTAACACAATCGAACGGCGGACATAGCCATGCATAATCAAAGGTGCACGTAGGCCCGGCGGCACCGGGGCCGAATTCCCGAGGGGCGCCCGACCCCAGCGCAGGGACAATGTTGGCAGAGTGCCCAGGAAAAGCTACCCATACCGGGGCACAAAGCCTAGACGTACGCGTTTGACTGCAGAAATAAAGAGCAAAATAAATCAGTCGAGGTGTGTGGTGACCGAGGACGGCCGTGTAAAAACGGTGCTGTTTCACTTTAAAAGTCACGGGGGCGTGTGTACGAAGACATACAAAAGGGTGTGTGTGTGCACTCAACAAGGGTTAGATTCAAAATAGTTGCTCAGGAAATCTTTGCCCAGTGACAGCAAAGCCCATTGTAAATGTACTGGTGAGGAGGGAACAGAACAAACACGACGCTGAGGTTAGGGGGATTTCACGCCACCACTTCAGCCATGATAAAACACATAAATATTACCGGGGGTCACGATGAGGTCATAGGCCCCTTCACCTCTCCCTGTCCCCGCTTCACATACCACACACGCACACACACACACAAAACACAAACAAGCTGCAAATACACACCCGCAACCACACACACAAACACTCACCCTCCCGTACCCTGAGCGTCTCGGCCTCACACAGCTGGCTGAGCGAGGCCACAGTTTGGGTGAAGCCTGGCTTTCTTACACTTGGCTGTGAATGTTATTTATTCTGCGAGCGCTGTGCGGTGAGAGGTGCACGGTGGGAGGTCGGCCTAAAGGACAGAGCAGCGCGGAGGCACTGAGCACAACCAGGGCACTCGCTTGACAGAAATGAGCCCACAAGTACCCACCGACAGACTAAGCTGCAAACACGCATGCACACACACACACACACACACACACACACACACACACACACACACACACACACACACACACATACACACACACACACACTCACTCACTTTCTTTTGTCCTCCATCCCTTTTACTTGGTGTTGTAATTTTTCGACTGTGCAGCTGGAGGTTGTCCTTCGATTTGCCGTGGTGTAACGCAGCCTGGAGGTGAGTAGGGTGGAGTCTGCGATGGCACTGGAAAGCATTTAAAGACGGGCACTTGACTCCTGGCCGTCTCCCTCAGGTATGAGGTGAAGCGAGGCGAGGTTAAGGAGGGGCTCCGCTCCCCCCAAAAAAAAACAGCTGCCAGGCTGCAGGATGCCAGGGAGCCCCTCTGGGCGTGGTGAAGCGGGCAGGAGAGAGGCGGCGAAGGGGGCCAAGGTTGTGCCCACCCGATGAGACCATGCAGAGGCAGTGTCCCCTTCACCACTGGGCCTCCATCTGTGCTACTCCTCCATCCTCCAGCCCAACCTTCCTCACTTTCAAAGAGAAGCTCTTCTGTTATCCTTGCAAACTTGTTCACAATGTTAACCGCCTACGCAGGTCCTCATTTGCACGTCTACACAAACACAGACTAGCATGAAACAGTGGTCTTCAGTTGTGCATCTAGTCATGCCATGGATGATGAGTACGACAACAGCTTGTGTCTTCCACTTCTATTGTGCCTTCAAGGGCGGCGGTAGCTCAGAGGCAGTGCAGGTCGTCTGGTAACCGGAGGGTTAACGGTTCAATCCTCAGCTCCACCCGGCATAAATGCCGAGGTGTTCCCGAGCAAGACACCTACCCCCCCCCCCCCCAACTGCTCCCGGTGAGCTGGTTGTCACCTTGCACGGTTGACGCCGACATCGGCGTATGAGTGTGTGTGCATGGGTTAATGTGGGGCATTGGTTAATCGCGAAGTGCCTCGAGTGGCTGTCGCAGCTAGAAAAGCACCATATAAATATAAAATGCAGTCCATTTCCTGGCTGAAAAGAGGACAAAATCGGAGTCTTTCACAGATTTGCTCCCATGGGCAGAGCAGCAATATTCTGGCGTCCGCAAACGTAAGCAGCGAAGACAGAGATTTCTCTGATGGCTACATCTGCGTGTGTAATTACCATACATTTTTTTTTTCTGTCCACACGCTGAAATACCAGAAACAATATGGAACATTCTGGATAGGAGGGATATATGATATTTTGCAGCCCGTGTAGGCCTGGAAACTGCAGCCACCAGGGTAAGAAGGGAGCATATGTTACAGGTGGTGTGGAAAGCAGTAGAGAGTTGGCAGGGAGGAGGTTTTGGGACCTGCTGCCAGGGTGAGAGTGCTGATGCCAGGGTGAAACCTGAGAAGACCATACAGCTGAGAACACCACACACACACACACACACACACACACACACAAACATGTACGCATACATGTGCTCACATGCACAAAGCACCATGGAAAACAAAGGGGAAAATATGAAGGAGGCACAAACAATTCCAAACAAATTCTGGTATTCAGTGATCGCACGAACGCAAAAAACTGAGTCACTCACCAAATGCCCCCTACAACAAAAACCTGTGTGCAGATTCACACACACTCTTACTACATTTCTCCATCCCGTGAGGGAAAAAAAACTCTATTGGTCTATAAATATCCATCAGTCTGTGTTCACAAAGTGGGCTAATGTAGACCATGCCTGTGTGTGTGTGCGTGTGTGTATGTGTGATGTGGTTATAAGGCAGCTGTATTCTCTGGCATGGAGCACGCGTGCGTGTGTGTGTGTGTGTGTGTGTGTGTGTGTGTGTGTGTGTGTGTGTGCCAGTGTGTGCTCAAGCACCCTGGCGTGTATGATCAATGGTTGCCAGACACAGGGTTGAGAGGCAGGGCAGCCCAGATGGACAAATGTTTGTGCCCATTTTACGCCATCATTGACCCCTACAGACACACATGTGCATGCACGCACAAACACGTGGATGTACACGCACACTCACACATCTCTCTTTCACTCATTCTGCAAAACAGCCGACAGAGCAGAGCTACGCCATGCTTTGCTACGTAAGCTAACTTGCGCTAATCAACCCTCTGTCATCAACTCCAAGAATCCTATAATTTCAGTATCCCCGTCAGAGGGTAGGAGCCTGGATGGGATATTGCATTTGGACGCACGCGTGTATGGGTTTGTGTATCTGTCAGCGGCTAATCTCTCATACTACTGGGCCTATCGGCCTACATGATCAAGAACCTCTCGTGGTCGTGGTGTGATTCAAAACCTTTGAAAAATTCCTGTTCTCGCTACCACCGCTCCCTCTCTTCATTCACTCTCTAGCTTGCTCGACCAACGCTACACTCGCTGCGCGATCTAAATCAACTGTGCTTACGTGCAACTCACATCTACAGTTGACTCAGATCGAGCAACGGCATGATCGGAAGTTATGAAAAGAATTTGGTAATCCAAAAAAATGTGTAAGTTATAAAGGAACAACTTCCTCTAGGTTGCAGTCAAAACAGGAAGTGTTGCATATTCTTGTCGCTGCCTGATCTGAGTCAATCGTAGATGTGAATCGCGCATGCGTGGGTATTAGCGGTTTCCCCAGCTTTATTATATTATGAAAATAAAGACAGGGCTACGGTTGGACCAAAATGATCATATAGCAAACCTTTTCTTTTTGGAAAGGGCAAGTTCATGTTAGACTTGGTCACATTTGTCCAAGGGTCCACTCAGGAGGCTGCACATCCACAGACTGACAGGCAAAACGTTTTTATTAGGTAGATTTTTTAGCTTGAGCGCTTTATATGAATTTTTTTTCATATTTCCCATTCAACCAACTTGGGCGCAGTGCAAAAGTCTTACAATGGCAGGAAAAACACTGGTTTATCTGTCCGTGTGTGTTCGTGTGTGTCTGCCTGCTACTAATCTCGTATACTACTGGGCCTGTCAGCCTCCTAATATTTTTGCACAGATATGACTGTATGGTCAAGGACCTCTCGTGGTTGCGGTGATTCAAAACCTTTGATAAACCGGTTTTATACTGCAACTGAGTGCTAACTCCTCAGCTGGATTTTCGGCAGTGACTCTGTATTTTCTCTTCTCCCGGTAGGCAAAAAAAGGGATGGTTTGTCGCCAAGTCCAAGCACAGGAGAAGGGGAGATACGCCTGGCAGGAGTCTGCACTCTACTGAGTGCACTCTTCTATTTTCAGCGTTTTTTTGCACTTCTCATGCCACCCCTACCTCCTCTTCTCCTCCATTTCTTGTTCTCTCCCACTCTTCAGCTGTTGTCCTGACTAAGTACCTTTTACTGGAAGGGGGAATTTTCCTGCTCTCCTACCTCTGAAGATTGGTTGTGGGAAGGGGTTCATATGTGGGTCTCTTTGGTGGGGGGTGATGAAGCTTTTTAAAGGGTGAGGGGTGTCTTCTGTCTACCACATCCTCTCTCCTGATCCAGGAAAACATACACGATTCCAGGACTCCAGCCCCCAAGCCCTCTATCCCCATTCCCAGCCAGGGACTTTCCAGACCAGCCCTGCCCAGCCATAGAGAGTGCGAGTCAGCTAGAGTCAGGCCAAAGTGCCCAGCTCAGGGCAAATGGCACCACAGTGTGAAAGATCAGGGTACAGGCAAGTCAAAAGGCCACAAGAATTTTGTTTGTTGTAGTTGTTTTTTGGTGTTCTATCAGGATTATCAAAGGGAGATAAAGGCCTCCCACGGGGGAGTAGAGGGAGAGAAAAAGTTGTTAATAACAAATGACTCAAAAAGTTAATGTTATGATAAGGCACCCGCACACTATTTAATGGATAAAAAGAAGTGGGTCACTTTGAAAACACTTCTCAAAAATAAAAACCCCTTCAGAGCCCAGTGTGATTCACTGCTGCAGGTGCGGACAAAGACTTTAAGTACCCTACATCAAACAGAGACTCCTGGCTTAAGTCCTGTGCCCTTCATAGACGATATTGTAAAATTTGATGAAACACTTGATTACTTCTCAGCTTCCATCCAATAGACCACCTATGTGATTTTATACACACTCATCCATAAGGAGAAGAACTAAGGTGCCCACGTGACACGGGAAGACAGAATTAATGAACCAAAGTTCAATGTTATACATATATATATAACTTTGTTTAAAGAAACACTCAACGGTAGGGAAAGTGCTCAACAAATAAGGAGCAAAATAATCCAGTGAGTCAAGTAAATTTCTTATGAGACAGCTTGTACTGTCTCATAAAGAATTTACTTGACTCACTGGATTATACATATATATATATATATATATATATATATATATATATATATATATATATATATATGACAAACTGTTGAGTGAGTACCTCAGGCAGTAGAAGACAATGAGTGTAGAGGAAGAAAAAGAGAAGGTATCATGGAAGATCAAGCCCCTCCATGGGATGTACCATTGACAGACAGAAGACGTGGCTGATATCAAGAAATCCAACCAGTGGCTAGAAAAGGCTGGACTGAAGGACAGCACAGAGGCTCTGATCATAGCAGCACAAGAACAGACACTCAGCACCAGAGTGTCTGTTCAGACAGTCCAGCACTTAGTAGCAGGATGTAAAATGCTAGCTAGGAAAGCGTACACTGAAAGGCATAACCAAGTGGCTGGGATAGTGTACAGGAATATCTGTACTGAATACAGACAGGAATTCCCAAGTCCAAATGGGAGACACTGCCAAAGGTGGTTGAGAATGGCAGAGCTAAGATCCTGTTGGACTTAAAGTTCCAGACTGACAAACAGGTGCTCGCTAACCAACCAGACATCGTGGTGGTCAACAAGGAACACAAGGAAGCAGTAGTGATCGATGTAGCAATCCCGAGTGACGGCGACATCAGGAGGAAAGAGCATGAGAAGCTGGAGAGATACCAAGGGCTGAGGGAAGAACTGAATCGGATGTAGAAGGTGAAATCCACAGTAGTCCCAGTGGTAATAAGAGCACTAGGGGCCGTGACCTCCAAACTGGGAGAGTGGTTCCAGCAGATTCCAGGAACAACATTTGAGGTCTCTGTCCAGAAGAGTGCGGTCCTACAAACGGCTAAGATACTGCACAGAACCCTCAAACTCCCAGGCCTCTGGTAAAGGACCCAAGCTTGACGAAGACAACACACCACCAGAAAAAGTGTGTGTGCGGTAGCATTTAAGTTGTGCTGCTACTGAGGGTGATTTGAACTTGTGTTTTGATTATTTTACTGTATGGCACAAGGTGTTAAATGTGATGTTTCCATTGAAACAGCTCCCTTTGATGTGTTACCTGGTGCCAGACATTGCCACATGGGAAAGTACCTATATTTCTTCGAGGAGCGGTGCCTAAAATTAAGCTGGCCACAATGTAAACACAAGTTACAACAATGACTGACCATTTCCCATTATAACTCACTGGCCACTCATGCTAGCTGCATTAATTCCATGGTGAACTTGACTCCTCCTCACTACTCCTTGAAATTACAGCAAACAATTAGGTCATCTGAATATAGTGTGCAGAGACCGAGCAAACAACCACAGACCATGAGTTTCCCGCTCAGGATTAGAGAGCGGGGTGGCGATTGTGTCGTCCCCCTCCCCCTCCTCCTATTTCCAGGAGGCTCCGAATCTGGGGTAGATACAGAATCAACCTTACTTCCGACTCCCTGACTGGACGTGTCACAGGGTGGGTTTGTTTGGAAAAACACACAGGAACATTCAGCCCCCGGGGAAGCACTGACACATCACTCTTATCTAATACAGCTCACAACACTCACCGACCGAGCTGAGCACTAACACCTGACAATACACATGCGCCCACCCAACTAACCAGCCCACACACACGTACACACATGTACACACACACACACACACACACACACACACACACACACACACACACACACACACACACACACACACACACACACACACAGACTCATGCAAAAATAAATTCCCACTTCAAAAACCATAAATGAACAGTGAGAACTAACAACATACACTGAGAGAGCAGTGTACTTGTTGTTTGAATAGTCCCTGCTTTGACAGAGGCACTGACCACACAGAGGAGGATATGACGACGCAGCACACACACCATTACGGTACTTCCAGTTGTGTATGACAGCACAGAGAGGAGGTCAGCATGATAGCAGCATCCTGGAAGAAACCAACCAAAATACCACAGTGAAGGACACACTCTGTCAACAACACGTACCCACACTGGTACACAAGCATGGAGTGGGTTAACAGTCAACGGCATAGAGTACACACACACACACACACACACACACACACACACAAGCGCACATGCATGCACATACACACACAGATGCACTCTCAGAAACAGAAGCTATCGCTCTGTGTATCTCACACCTGCAGACACACACACACACACACACACACACACAACACATTATACAATTGACTATGAAAGGACATCGGGCTCATAACTCTGTTCCCCGAGGGCAGAAGAGACCCAGTCACTGTCAGACGAAAAACAAAACAAAGAGATGGGAAAATAGAGCAAAATAAAGGCAGGAGGGGCGACAGCTTGGGTGTGATTAGAATAAACGGGGCAGAGATGAAGGGATGTGGGGATGGAGGCTACTACCTCTCCTTTAATATAGTGAGGATATCTTCCCCTCTCTCCTCGGCTGAGGGGACGGCAGGTTTGGGTGATTTTCTAATAACCAGCGGCCTGGGGTTATTGTGTTTCTCGATCGAGCGAGTGTGTGTATGTACATATATATATATATATATATATATATATACACGCCTGTGTGTGTTTGTGAGTTTCGGTGTGTGTATCTGTGTACGTATTTTCGGTATGGCAATGGTATATTGTGAGAAAGAGAAGGGAAGAGCAAAAGACAGAGAGAGCGAGAGAAAGAGAGAGAGCGAGAGAGAGAGATGCAGTTGCCCCCAGTCTGCAGTGGCATGATGGAGAGACAGACGAGTCTCGGCATGAAAGTGGAGTAACAGAGTAGGTTAATCCCATGCACCTACGGTGGAGAAGGTGTATGGCTCTCGTGAAGTTTCCCCACGCCCACTTTGACTGACACTATAACCAGGGCCGGATCTAGGCATAGGCAAACTAGGCAGCTGCCTAGGGTCTAATTGCCACAGGGGGGGCCAAGACAGACCGATAAAAACATCAACTTTTGGTTTAAATTAAAAATATTTAACACAAAATATTTTAAACTATAAATAGATAATAATAAAGAAAAATATATACCCAACTAATTAACCATAATAACCATGTGGCAGTTAAAAGTAATATTGTTTGTTTACAAAGTATCAAAATGTGTTTGTTTGGGGGTAGGGTGGGGTGGGGAGCCCAAGAAAAGTGCTCTGCCTAGTGTAATCTATCCATTTAATCCGGCCCTGACTATAACATGGTGAAAGTAATGAGCAGGACCGAAGTCCTACAACCCAACATGAGTTGTTATTCTCATCACACTCGTCACAAACAACCACCTAAATGGCTCTGACAAAACCTAAGCGCATTCATCAAAGCCATTACTTCAGTGTGGTGTGTGCGTATTTTCCAACTGTGTGTGTGTGTGTGTGTGTGTGTGTGTGTGTGTGTGTGTGTGTGTGTGTGTGTGTGTGTGTGTGTGTGGCTTTAAACCAGAGGGCATGAGCCCCAGCTGAAAAACCTTGATTTGTGTCATGAAGCCCACATAAGACAGCTGTGAACATACACACACAAGTGCACACCCACACAAAACACACACACACACACCACACACACACACACACACACACACACACACACACACACACCTGCATGTGCAGCCCTGCATTATGGACAAGCACCAGCAGGAGAATAAAAAGACCACAACAAAACAAACACAGGGTCTGTGATCTCCCAGGAAGAAATGGGTCAAATATGAGGGAGTGTGTAAATCAGTAACTTATTTGTGTGCCTGTATATATATATTTGTGTGTGTGTGTGTGTGTGTGTGTGTGTGTGTGTGCGTGCGTGCGTGCGTGTGTGTTTGTTTACTACGTGCGTGTGTCCACGCCTCTGTGTTGCACTTATATGTATCTTTTTATACTCAAATACCAACACACACACAAAAACACTGACACACACACACACACACACACACACACACACACACACACAAAGTGCAATGCCATATGGTCAGATCATGAGCATAATGAGAAACACTTCTGGAGATAGAGGGAGAGGGAGGGAGGGAGGGAGGGGGCTATGTTGTGGGAGAGAATGGAAAAAGAAAGAGAAAAAAAAAAGTTGCTAAAGGAAGACTGGAAGGCAGAGAAATGAAAAGCACCGAGCGAGGGAGGAAGCCGCGGAGGAAAGACGGAGAGGCAGGGAGAAAGACGGCAGAAGAAGGAGAGGAACACTGTTGCGCTTGCTCGGGCCAGCAGACGAGTGCAGTTTGAACAAATAAACAACGGCCTCTGGGCGGATCGGATTCCTCACACTTGACGGCCAGTAATAATCCACGTGTCGAGAACAAGGCCTCCGGTCGGACCAGGACAAAATATAAAACACAATCTCCTGCATGACACCGGCCGACCCAGGCGTCCACGCCTGGTTATCTAAGCTAGGGTCTCAAACGGGCGAGACACAAACACCGGCATGGACGTCAAACAGATTGCGAGACAAAAATAAATAAATAAAAATTGCTCCTTGAAGTCGGTGTAAATATATACCAACAAAGAAAGAGATCACTCAGTGGTGATGTAACAATTGAGGCAGTTTACATCATTTTGTGGTACTGCGGTGCCCCAGATGTTCTCATCCCCGCTGTCATCCCTCTGTCATTGGGCTTGTGTCATCCCAGGCTAGAGTTTCATAGGTGTTTGGGTTTTCAAACTGGGCTTTATTTTCTACCCTGCGGCTGTTTGGTATGTTCCTATAAATGGTCGGTGGATGTTTTGTCTGGGAACTGAAAAAAGAAAAAAAAGAGTCCTTGTTTATGGAAAGTTTCACAACGAACGGGGAATTTTGAATGGTCTAACATGTTTTCCATCAAGATTTGAGGGTAAATCAGGAAGACCGTCCTCCCACCACGCACAATCACACACACACACACACACACACACACACACACACACACACACAAACAAACACGCACGCCTCTCTTTCCCGCTCTTTCTCTCTTTTTTTGCAGCGTTTACGACACTGTGAGTTACAGCACAAGGATCACAGCTCTTGCTGTCATTTTAATGGAATGTGAACCTTGGAAATACCCCAACGACTGAACAAGAGATGCACTGCTCAAACCCCGTTCAACTGAAGACCCATCGTCAACTCCGTAAGCTGGGCACCGTAAAGACACCGGCAAAGAACAGGAAGGAGAATTATTTCAAATAACAGTCGCAAGTATGGAACTATATGACCTAGCAGCACCAGAGCGGGCCCACGCTGCTGCTCAGGCAGAGGCAGATGTGGTGGGGCCTCAGCAGCGGTCACACGGAAATGCTTCACAGCCAGCCATGAAGGCTAGAACGCCGACTCAGCTGGACGCTGCAGCACCTACCTGTTGACTCACACTGATGACATCACCGTGACTATTCCGGTCACTCCAAACTAACGACCTGGGGAGACAGGGGGAAGAAAGACAGGGAGAGACAGAGTGAGGCAGAGAGAGAGACAGAGACAGAAAAGGAGAGTTAAGACACACAAACACACACACACACACACACACACACACACACACACACACACACACACACACACACACACACACACACACACACAGTCAAAGGGAGACGGATATCAGATGACCATTAAGTCATAGCCTGTAGGCCCACAGGGGCATAGAGGAGAGCCAGGTCAGCGTATCTCACACCTGCATGAGTGAGATCTAATGCTGAGTAGTAGGACTTACTGACTCCATCATGGTGCCTGAGAATTGACTACTCTGGCATGTAGAACAGTTTCCTTTTCAGAATACAGGCAAGATCAAAGACAGGAGAAAGAGGGGAAGAAGGAGGAGGGAGCACTGCTGAGTGGGGGAAACTGTATTTGGTATTTGGTGTACGTACTGAGCGTGACTTGCTGTGTACAGTATCTGTATGCATGTGCGCAAGTGTCTGTGCATATCTGTCCACGAGCATGTGTTCATATATAGCACCCGATGTAATCAAAGCCCAAATCATTTGTATGTCTGAGAGTCAGTGTGTGTGTGTGTGTGTGTGCACGCAAATGTGTATAGAGTGGGATCACAACCAGAACTCAGTGCTGCTGAGTCATCCATATTTGTTCATTTCCTCAGTAAGGCCTGTAAGCGCCACTGATGTGGTCACACCATCCTGGTGCTGACCAAACCAAGTCCAACCGTACCAGACCAGACCAAGATAAACAACTCACAGCTCACCAGCTGCCTCCTGCCATCATGGACCAGTACGCACAAGCACATATGCACACGAGCCCGATCAAAGCACCCACTCAAGGGGAGACAACGCCTTTCCAGGCCGTCAGAGTCCCGTCCAGGAAAGACATGCTGCACCTGGACTATGCCGGACCTGGAGTCGGGCCTACGACAGGCACAGAGAAAAACACACAGACAGACACACAGACAGACAGACAGACGAGTAAGTGAGCTGGCAGGTGGGCAGACAGAAGGGCAGAGAGGGAGACAGACATACAAACAGACAGAACGACAAGCGTGCACTGTGGCAGCCCGGCATGTGATCACACAAACTGACAGGCAGACAGGCAGGCAGACAGGTACCAAACAACAGACAGGGGCCGATTTAAAAGTTCCCCAGTGTCAGCTCAAATTTTCTACACAACCTGTTCTGCCCCTGATTTGGCATATCAGTGGATGAGTCTCAGGCTTACAATGTAAACACAGCGTGACTAAAAGGTGACTGGCCTCACTAGTGGATATGACTGTACCCCGTGAATCACTTTCTGCGATCATGGCCGCTCATCAACTGACAATACGCATCTATTTTCTGATGAGGAGCTAGTGTTCATATAGGCCCCTCAGCAGCACAGACAAGTATTCATATGCTTTTAATTTCAACTTGATGAGTTTCACCCCGCTCGTCTCTTTTAGCTACGCCCACACAGGCTCATCCCGTCCCAATAATTCACCCGCACACACACAAACACCCGCTCACATGGCCGAGACAAAACGCTAATCAACATGATCTAACGTACCGTGTGTTTACATTTGTGGTGGAGTTATCTGGTTTTGGAAATCAGCTGTTCGACAGGCACATGCACAGATGAGCACACTCCCACACACCTCCGCCGCCTGCAGATTCTTTTAAGCTAGCGTTCTTTGAGCCGGCGGTCAAAGAGCCCAATCCCAAAGTCAAACCTACCCCTCCACCTGCCAATTACCCCTGGCAACCACAAAAAACACCACAGCAACCAAACACAACAGAGTGCTGCGCTGGAAGCAACCCCCACCTGGACACTGGCGAGTGGTTTTTTGTGTGTGTGTGTGTGTGTGTGCGTGTGTGTGTGTGTGTGTGTGTGTGTGCCTGCCTGCATCCTGCATGTGTGCAGATCTGCACATGTGTGTGCATGTCCTCCCACACTCTCACACACTTACACACACACACACACACACACACACGCACGCACACCCCTCTTGTGGGGAGAGCCAGATGCAACAGCAATAATAGAAAATTGGGTGAGGTCAGGGTATGATTGGGTGAGCAGGTCTGAAGGGAGGGTGGTGGGGGAGGTGTTAAGAGTGCACTTCCCGAAAGACAGCCCCGATCTGTATCTTATCAAAACCAGTCGCATAAGAAGACTGGCTGCCCTCGACGTTTCGCCACTCACCGTGTGGGAACGGAGGGGAGTAAATCCGCTCCGTACCGGAAAGGCCGCGTTAACAGGGCGACCTGGCGAGGGCGGCGGTATCGTAGAGAATCTGCCCGAAACGTTCTGTACTGCCGCGAGGATAAAATGGACCATTTAAACATTCCTGCATGTGCAGATACAGAATATGGGGGGGGGGGGGGGGTTGACAAGAACAGCATGCAGAACAAGAGCTCCCCATTCTAAATAAAGTACAGGACGGTATTAGTGTTCCCCTTCGTGTTTCAGAGAAATATGCCCGGATAAATAAAATTGGCATAAAAGTAGATATAACCCAGGCAAGGTTATGAGAGGAGAGAGAGAGAGAGAGAAAGACAAGAGAGACCGGCATGTTAGAGGGCTGGGGGGGGGGGGTAGGGAGATGACAAGTGCAGTTAAAACAGCTTTTTGTGTAAATGAGACATTTTCCCTTGGAAAGAAAGAAGCCCTCGCAGCCAGACGCCCTGCATAGAGAATGAGAAGGGACGGAAGAGTGAGTAGATATACAGCAGAGCAGAGAAAAGAACAAAACACACGAGAGCGAAAGAGAGAGAGAGAGAGAGAGAGATGCAGAAAGTCTTTGATGTTAGCTACGGCGTAGCTTCGTCCAGGTTTTTAATCCAATGCAACCTGTCACTTGTTCCCTCTCCTCTCCTCCCCAATCCCCTTGTTCCTCGCTAGGAAGAGAACCCCTACGTCTCACATCCCCACTGTCCCACCCCTCATCCTCTATCTTTCTCTCCCCGTGCTTCAAACTCTGTCTAATTGCCTCTCCTTCCCTCTAACCTGCCCCTCTGCCGTAGAGCTCAGGATGTAGCAGGTCTCTGTAGACTGCCAGGGATCCGCGTGGACTTGATGTGAAAGCTTGGCCTTGTATCGCAAGGGCCCTCTCCCCCCCATGCATTAGGCGCCAGTGGTTCCCACTTGAGGGAAGGTCCCTGGGACATGGGACAAATCCTGGCGGACTGGCTGGGATACAGAGAAGGAAACAAAATGGAGGGCTGGGAGACCATAATTTGAACCCAAACGCACACCAAATTGCGGCACGGTGGCGCAGTGGTTAGTGCTGTCGCCTCACAGCAAGAAGGTCCTAGGTTCGAACCCCAGGGTTGTCCAGCCTTGAGGGGGGGGTCATCCCAGATCCTTTCTGTGTGGAGTTTGCGTGGGTTTTCTCCAGGTGCTCCGGTTTCCCCCACCATCAAAAAGACATGCATGCTAGGGGGTAATACTCCTGTCTGTGCCCCTGACCAAGGCAACGGAAAGAAGGACTGTGGTTGGTCCCCGGGCACTGCACAGCGGCTGCCCACTGCTTCGAGCTACACAGCTAGGATGGGTTAAGCGCAGAAGAAGAATTTCCCCAAGGGAATCAATAAAGCAGTAAAATAAAAAAATAAATTGAATGATTTTACTGCTGCATTATTAAATTTGTGCGCTGCACATATTTTCAAGGTTCACTTTGACGATCAAGCACCCAGACAAGAACAGTACACCCAGTAAAGCGTGTTGGTTCCTGCTATTGGACATGTAATGTGACCAGTGTGCTACTTGCTAAGACTGCAGCTTGCAGCACGAGGAGCCGGTCAGTCGAAGTATAAGCCTACTGGGGCTCGGAGATGTGGCGGTGCAAGTGTGAACGGGGGCCAGTGTGTGCAGTATTCTGTAACAGGTGGAGACGAGAGTCAGAGGGAGAAAGGGGGAGGTAGATTTTCAGTGTGTGTGTGTGTGGTCTCTCCCTCTGGCAAAAGCAAGCCTGCTGTTTCACCTCCACTCAGGCCCCTTTCTTAACCCACACCCCCCCCCCTTTTTTCCTCTCCCCATTTCTGACACTCATCCTCTCCCTTCTGCACTTCTTCACTCGACCACTTCATTTACCTTAGCCAGATCTCTTCCTCACTTTTTCGTTGCCTCACTTTCTGTCCCCCCCCCCCTTCCCTCACTACCAGCAGCAGTCTTCAGGCCTGCGGGTTGTTTCTCTATATTTCTGTGTTTGTTTGTTTGTTTCTTTATATGTGTTTACTTCACAACAGCTGGATTGGGTTCATAATTCTTCAGCTGGTCTCTGGGGCTCCTTCCTCTTGCTTCTTTTTTCAACTCCGCCTCATCACACTCACACTAAAGACACAGACGGAGAGGGAGAGAGAGATATGGGAGGGAGAGAGAGAGATACGGGGGGGGGGGGAGAGGTGTCGGCACTGCTGTATTTTGCTGTTATAATACACTGAGAGAATTAAGAGCAGGAAAGTGTGAACTCGGATGTGTTGATGAAGACTTCTGCAATTATGAAATCTATGAAAAGGATGCTGGTAATGTTTCACTTTGCCCCTGACAGAAGGGCCAATTTGCATGGCTGCAAGTGGGGCCACAGGTGTGGACAACCAAAGGCATATATACAGAATGAGATACATGCGAATCCTTGTACATGGTCTGTTATGTGTGTGCGTGTGTGTGTGTGTGTGTGTGTGTGGTTGTGACTGTGTGAGTGCAATGCTGTGATCCTTAATAAGTGCACTCACCGTACAGTACAGATTCGTACAAGGTAGAGATAAATACAACCCCAAACACACACACACACACACACACACACGTCCATATCCCTTGTTCTTTCTTTCTCCTGTCCTCCTACACATCCTGGCCCTTTCATGTGCAAAGCAGATGGAGTCAATTGACATGCTAATGAGACAAGGCTGCTTCACAGCGGTCCTGGAGCCACGATGCCACACACACACACACACACCCACACACACACACACACACACACACACACACAGACCTTTGTTTCTCTGTACTTGTGGGGACCCCTCATCCACTACATTCATTCCCTAGCCCTTAACCTTAACCATCACAACTACATGCCCAACCTTAACCCTGAACCCCAAGTCCTCACCCCAGAATAGGCCTCCTCCTCGTGGGGACTCATAAAATGTCCCCACAGGGTCGGTGGTTTCTGGTTTTTCTATTCTAATGGGGACATTTGGTCCCCATTAGGATGGAAAAACAAGCACACATACACACACAGACGCCAGAGAGACACACAGTAGCATCGAGATCTGCTTACTCGTGTGCATGTGTGGCACACCGACTCCCAACACACAAACATATACACGAGCACACAGCAGACCACTAGACAACCACCCACACACAAATACTTACAGGCACACGCCACAGCACAATCTATTATTGTGCACATCTTGTCGAGGTGTGCCTACACTGACAGAAAACACACCCAAAAGGAGACACACACTCGTGTTCGCACACACACAAAATCAAACACAAATACACACAGACAGACAGACAGACAGACAGAGCCCCATGTGACATTTTCAACTGTCTCCCATATCTTGCCCCCCCCCACACACACACATACATAAACACACACACACACACACATACCACACATCATGAGGGCTCCCGCAGTGTTGCCCTGAGCATCCTCTCCTTTCTTTTTACAAGCCCTCTTCTCTCCATTATCCCACCCCCAACACACCTCCTGAGAAAATGATTGGAATCAAGTTCAGTGTTCTCCCAAGAGACATCCCAAGGCTGTGCTTCACACACACGCACACACACAAACACACACACACACACACACACTCGTGCTCGTGTATATTTATGCGTCCACCTCTTCACAGTGTGTCGGTGGTCTACGCAGTTCGCCAGCCTCTCGTGATCAGATATGGAGGAAAGAGCGTTTAGATCGGGGATAGGAAGCAGGAGAGAGGAAACAACCTTGATGAGGGGAAGGGGAGGAAGGGGAGCGCGGGGGAACAATATACCATGGGTTATGAGGGAGAGCTCAAAACACAAAACGTGGCACGGGGATAGTAAAAAGGCCCCTGAATTACTTTGAGAAAATCTGCATCCAAAGCTAAGTAGGCAACGTGTACAACCTGTGTAAGATATGCAATTTGAGATGAGATGAATAGAATAATATAACAATATAATAATGATAATATAATAATGTAATAATTCTGATATTCCAATATTCTAAAAACATCCCATTTGTGATGATGATCTCAAGCCAGTGCCCCTAACACTGCTTTTCAGACACTGGAAAAACTGTGACATGAAACAAAACAGAAAGGCCCTCAGAGCTGTGAAAACCGGAGGTCTGGATAGGCTGTTAGAAGTGGAGGGGGATTTGTAACTAGAGAATTGTGGGGGCGTATGGAAAGATAGGGACACGAAAACAAAAGGGGAAAAGTGGTGGATAACAAACCTAGGGGGACTGGGGCCTACAGAGGAGAGCAGAAGAGCTGGGGGAACACAGGAAGTGAGATGGAGTGATGGGGAAACAGGGGGGGGATGCTGAGACGGGCACAGAGAGAAGTAGTGATGAGAGATAAAGAGAAGGTCCCTTCTCTGGGGGTTACATAAAAGGCTTCCCGCTTATCTCTATCGGCAACACTCCCTGGCATAGCATCGCACACACTGGCATATATTTGTCTGCAATCTGTGTGTGTGTGTGTGCGCAGTGTCTGTTCGGGCTGTGCTACCGTTGTGCTTCCACCTCCAGAGGCAGGGGGCTATAACTCCATCACCTCCCCGCCTATCGACTCCCTGCGGGGGGATCAATACTGGAATGATGGCCCTCCTATGTCTTCCCCATCCATCCGCCGAGCCATTGAGCGCATGTTAATGTTATGAATTATCGAGAGAACAGTTACTATTGATTGGCCGGGGATTATTGGTGGGTTGGCTAGCAGGGGGGGAAGGCAAGCCAGGTTTGGAGAAAGGCAAGCCAGGAGGGAAGGACGGGTCAAAATCTTCCAGCAATGTTTAAGTATCTACTAAGACTCCTGACCCCTAAACAGCCTAGGTCAGAGGTGGCCCGGAGGGCAAGGCCAGCTATTTGATGTCTGCCTTCCCCCACTGCTGTTGCTTGGGGTAACACACACACACACACACACACACACACACACACACACACACACACACACACACCACTGACCAAGTCCATTCGCACTATGTCACTGATCCTTTTTCACATGCTCGCTTATACACACAGATTGTTCTTTCAGTATCTCTCTCACTCCCAGGATGTTTTCTCTCTCAGCCTGACACTTGCAGTTTCCTGTGCACATTAGCAGTTTTCTTTACACTAGCATGAGCACTTCTTTACACTAGCATGAGCACTTCTTTACACTAGCATGAGCACTTCTTTACACTAGCATGAGCACTTCTTTACATGAGCATGAGCACTTCTTTACACTAGCATGAGCACTTCTTTACATGAGCATGAGCACTTCTTTACACGAGCATGAGCACTTCTTTACACTAGCATGAGCACTTCTTTACACGAGCATGAGCACTTCTTTACATGAGCATGAGCACTTCTTTACACAAGCACTTCTTTACATGAGCATCAGCACTTCTTTACACGAGCATGAGCACTTCTATACATGAGCATGAGCACTTCTTTACACTAGCATGAGCACTTCTTTACACTAGCATGAGCACTTCTTTACACGAGCATGAGCACTTCTTTACACGAGCATGAGCACTTCTTTACACTAGCATGAGCACTTCTTTACATGAGCACTTCTTTACATGAGCATGAGCACTTCTTTACACTAGCATGAGCACTTCTTTACACTAGCATGAGCACTTCTTTACACGAGCATGAGCACTTCTTTACACGAGCATGAGCACTTCTTTACACTAGCATGAGCACTTCTTTACACGAGCATGAGCACTTCTTTACACTAGCATGACCACTTCTTTACACTAGCATGAGCACTTCTTTACACTAGCATGAGCACTTCTTTATATGACCACTTCTTTACACGAGCATGAGCACTTCTTTACACGAGCATGAGCACTTCTTTACACAAGCATGAGCACTTCTTTACACGAGCATGAGCACTTCTTTACACGAGCATGAGCACTTCTTTACACTAGCATGAGCACTTCTTTACACGAGCATGAGCACTTCTTTACACTAGCATGAGCACTTCTTTACATTAGCATGAGCACTTCTTTACACTAGCATGACCACTTCTTTATATGACTACTTCTTTACACGAGCATGAGCACTTCTTTACATGAGCACTTCTTTACATGAGCATGAGCACTTCTTTACACTAGCATGAGCACTTCTTTACACGAGCATGAGCACTTCTTTACACTAGCATGGGCACTTCTTTACACTGGCATGAGTCAGATATGAGACATAGATATGATGGACAGATTATTTGTCTTGAGGGAAGTGACTGGACAGCTTTTGGGGAACGGCCAGTTTGTCCTTTCTCTATTACTCATTACCGTCTCTCCCTTTCTCCTGCCGTTTCTCTCGTTATATCTCACTTTGACCGTCTCTTTCTCTCCCCCTCTCGCTCTTCCATTTTTCTTTCCTCTCTCTCTCTTGCTCCCTCTCTGTTTTCAAATGATTGAAGCATGACTGAGGAGGTAAAGGTGAGGGGAGATTAAAGCCTGTACACCTGATACAGTCAAAACACAGACCTCCACCCCTCTAGGGAGTGTACAAACACACACACACACGCACACACATACACACACGCACACACACACAATCTCCAGTTTGTATGATTTGGAATGGTCCTGAATTTGCACCAAGCCCAAGGGAGCAGAAAAAGGACTTTCCCAGGCAAATGCCGAGCTTATTCAGCTCAGGAAAATTCTGCAGACCAGGAGGAGTACCATTCCTGTCTGGGAACATGAAAACATGGGATGTGTCATATGTGTTATTCCAAAACTGACCGTAAAGAAAATCCTTATTCTAAAACACACAAGAAAGCTTCGGCATGTTATCTTTCGGACTCGCGGGAGCTGTTGACAACCCACAAGCCACTTTCAGTTGATTTTTATGATTATATTCTCACCTCAATGATGTTTTCTCTTTGGATTTTTTTTTTCACATACAGAAACCATCTCTCATATCCATGACTTCAAGAGAAAAAAAAACAAAACTATTCCAGAACACATGTGGCCTTGAAGTAGCATGATTTAGTGATTAGTACATCCTATCAGCACAACACCATTCATCTCTTTCTATGCAAGCAGCAAACACTATGATACATCGCACTATATTTAGCCGATCCAACAAGACGGAGTACTTAAGGAAACATCTTGCTTGCCAGTGGCATGTTATTGTCCCACAAATATGTCCCAGTCTTCAAGCATGCTGCAGAGCAGGCAAATCACAAGGACAAATAGGGAGAAAGGAACTCTGCAGATCCCCCAATAGAGTCCTGATCTACTTCCACACGAATGGCAGCTCAATTGACATTACACAACAGGATTCACACACTGACTAGACCTGCTATTACTGTAGCTAGTTCTGCAGATCCCTCAAGTAGATGCCTTTTAAGGCCACACTGAGTATGCTAGGCTGACAACTACTTTTGCCTGCGAACATTGACTTCGTCTTCTTTTGGCTTATTTCCTGTTTCTCAGGGGTCACCACAGCGGATTTGACAGTTTCCATTGGTACTCTGTGAGGGCACAGCACCAATGGCAGCCGTTTAACCCGGGCCTTGATCAATCCAGTATGAAGCCTCGACCAATCCGGTATGGTCTTGTCAATCTGCATGCTGATTTGGCAAAACTTTACGTCGGATGCCCGTCCTGACACAATCACTAACCCTATGGACGGGGGCACAGGTGAAGTGCTGGATGCCATCCCAGTGTTCATGGACTTGCACCCGTGCCTGTCACCACACACGCAAACATTAACTGAATAGCACAATTAAGAGGCAAATGTAACCCTGTTAGAAAGAGATTCACGGGTGTTACGGTAGCGCAGCGGTCTAGTCCGTTGCCTACCAACATGGAGATCGCCAGTTCGAATCCCTGTGTTACCTCCGGCTTGGTCGGGTGTCCCTACAGACACAACTGGCCGCGTCTGCGGCTGGGAAGCCTAATGTGGGTATGTGTCCTGGTCGCTGCACTAGGGCCTCCTCTGGTCGGCCAGGGTGTCTGTCCGAGGGGGAACTGGCGGGGAATAGCGTGATCCTCCCACGCACTACGTCCCCCTGGTGAAACTCCTCACTGTCAAGTGAAAAGAAGCAGCTGGTGACTCCACATATATCGGAGGAGGCATGTGGTAGTCTGCAGCCCTCCCCAGATCAGAAGAGGGGGTGGAGCAGCGACCGGGAGAGCGCAGAAGAATGGGGTAAATGGACGGCTACAACTGGGGGGGGGGCGAGAATCCAACAAATAAATAAATAATAATAATCACAATAATGGGGCAGAGTTCTTCCCTGCACATCACAGTCCAAAGTTTAACTGGATGCTGCTCACAGGGGGACTTTTTCTTTGTTAAGTTACAGACGACCTCGGTCCAAAATTACAACGGGCCAACCGAGATTTGCCAAAAGCTTCATTCAGTTCCTTCAATCTACAAGCTGAGGACAGACTAGCCAGAGCAAAGACGGGCCAACCGCTGAAAGAACACCAACTTGGACAAGGGCCCAGCGTTACAAATCCTCACCATAACCTTTCAGTGATTTAAAATTTGCTTTGGACTGTCCATTAGGGTAGATAGCGGGGAAGCAAAATGCTGTTACTCGAGATATGCTCCCACTGCTTTTAAGTCAATCTTCTGACAAAACCCATTATGTTTCTAATAAATAAATAATTTTGGCAAGCAATGTTGAATGTACTTATGATTAACTGCAGAGACACTGTTCCAATAAATGATTAACTCGTCTGTATCGGCTCGCCACTTGAGGGTTGTTGTTTTACCTGGTACGGTTTAACCATTTCAAAAAAAAAATATTACATGCATCACTGTGAGTGTGGGAGGATGCAGTGTGCAAAATTTTTTTGAATCATTGTAATAATAATAATAATAGATTATATCTACTATATAGCGCGTTATCTTGATACCCAAAGCGCTAAAAAATCGTGAAACTGATTGTAAAACTGAGAAGAAAAAGGAAGTGAACTAACAGGCGCTCTGAACGAGGGAGAGGAGGTCCGTCATGGAAGTCTAAACCATTACCGACTTTAAAGTGTTCTTCACCCGCAGTCTATGGACACTTTCAAGCCATTGATCCTGTGTCTGAGTGTTGTCATAAATTAACAGCTCGCCGCTTTCTGCCTACGCATGCCTGACTATCCATATCTGGCTCATCTGGTCGCAAGAACACACATACATACAGACACACACACACACACACACACACACACATTTATGATACTAACAGCTGACCTGGGCCCTGATCATTTAACATTCGTCATAATATCATGTGTTTTGACTCGGCAAAACAGGCGTGCAACAGAGCTGCGGGCGTGGTGCTGGTGATGATGGTGAAACTGACGAAGGTGAGGACAGTGAAGAGAAGGAGGGAGACAGGATCCAGAGGGAAAGGCTAGCATCAAAGACAAAGCTGGGGGGGAGACAATAGTAGGATGCAGCGGCGCGGTGAGCCAGTAACGCTGATGAGAGAGCGGTGAATCCCTAACAACCCGTCCAGGGCGGGCCGAACCCCCGGGGGGGACCGCAGCGAAGGCTGCTGAGATGAATAAATAAAACGGCATTGATCTGTGCTAATGGGAACAGCCCAGCCGGGCGCAACGGCGGTTGCAGGGGCAGCGTGTAAAGGCCCTGCCCAGGCTCGGTAACTATCTCCTGAGGGGGAGAGGATGGGAGGAGCGTGGCCTCCATACCCCACCTGTTCCTGGAAGGAGATCAGTGCTCAGTGGCACCGGCATTTTAGAATAAATATTTCACGAGGCCTCGCTATTACTACTATGTTTTGAAGTTCTGACAGAAAGGCATTAGTAGATTAGTGCACGTTACGTGTGCATGTAGGGATGTGACCATTTCTGTGTACATGCACGGGATTTCCCTCCATATAAAATAGTGCATCTTGGGAAAATATTGCTGAAGGTGGAGAAAGCGGGCTTGAGAGACCCTCGACTGATCTGCAGCACTGAAAACCTTCACCTTACTGAAGTTTCCATTGTTTTAATCCCTTCCTTTGCCCGCTGACTTGGTTTAAAGTTCTATTATTGATAAAAGGGAAGTGAATTAACCCATCAGAGAAGGTATTCTGAACCAAAAAAAGCTAGAAAGGTGAGCCTAACGCATGAGCACGTAAGATGGAATTTGCTCAAGTCCAATAAACGGCAACTAACCAGTAAATATGAACCCTGAGAAACCAGTCCTTTATTATGTTCATAAACAGCGTGCAAGAAGGAACAGAGGGTTCAACAGGGGGCTCCTAAATAAAAGTTGTTGCGTTGCGAGGGCACATATATCAGGCGCTGGCTATAAAGTCTGCCCTTTAGGGTGGGGAGTAGTGGGAGTAGTTGACTCCTGTCTTCTGATAGAGAGCCCTATATCACTCAGTCCCTGGCCCTGCCACTCTTGCGCACACGCTCACAGCCTCACACCCTCGTAAATGTCACCTATTAATCTGGCCTCAAGAGCTGCTCAGTGCACTTGGCCAGCAACAGCCTGAGCGGCGGAGAGCGATGCTCAGCCGAGCACCCCAAGGCTGAGTTTTGGATCTGCACGGCGAGAAAGCAAACACACACATGTATTACATGTACACGCACATAGGCACAATCATACACCCTGATACACTGGCACGAGATCAACCTGCTACTCTTCCATCTGATCTGTCCTCCTTTTTTTTTTATAAGTAAAAAAAATAACTTTGCAAAAAACTTCACTGGCAGGATGGAGAGGAGAGGGGGGTATTTTGCAGGTGTATGCCCCACATGTCCCATCTCGAGTCAGTTAATGACAGCCACTCAGACTGCCTGTGGTTAATGTGTCTGCTAGCTAAACATTAACATTATGGTCTTTTTCTGGAGTGTAGGTACACCAAGGCTTCTACAACTACAGCTAGCTCCCCCCCCAGTCAAGCCCCTGTCAGGCCCTTAACACCACCACCACCGCCACATCCTTACATCCCAGGGTGGTTGACCCAAAGTGCCTGTGCCAGCTCTTTCACTGCAGTCAGACGAATAGGACAGCTCGGAGACTACTCGCCACCCTTCCCTTCTCTGTTCTCATCTCCCCTGTGGGATATAAAGCACCCCTTCTCCTCCTTTTCCTCCAGCCCCTCAAGTCTCACTTCCACACCTTTCTCGAAGCCCCATGAGGCACATGCGCACCGGGCCCTGAAATATAGACTGTCGTAATGGCCCACTAAATTAACTCCTTGTAAGCGCAGTTTTAGGAATGGCTGTAATTAGCATATAATAGGTGTGGGAGAGAAGCTAAAGGGCCAGGCCTGCCCTGAGGGCCCGAGGCTGGGGCCGCGGCCCCTCTCTCATCTCCCCCACTAATAGCACTGCAAAGTTCAGCCTTATAAACATGTCAGGGAGACGCGTGATTAAACGACACGGTCATTAGATAATGGATCCTGTACCTGTGGGCTGCCCATCACTCCCACATCAGGCAAGCTCAGCTCTACCTTGGCCTGCTTGCACACACACGCACACACACACACACACTCAGCCAAACAATCAGACGCACGCATACACTCGTGTCCTTTCCCTTCCTGCCTACCTCCCACTTCCAAAAGAGTGAGGGGAGGGAGGAAGGGAGAGGGAGCGAGAGAGAGCAAGAGAGAGAGGGAGAGAGAGAGAGCAAGAGAGGGGGGGAGGGAGAGAGACAGCAAGAGAGAGAGAGAGGGAGAGAGAGAGAGCAAGACAGATGGGGGGGGCAAGACAGAGAGAGAGGGAGCGAGAGAGAGCAAGACAGAGAGAGCGAGAGAGAGAGAGAGAGAGAGAGAGAGAGAGAGAGAGAGAGAGAGAGAGAGAGAGAGAGAGCAAGCCTATTGCAGAGTAGCACCCTGAGTGATGCAGTTCCAATAATTGCAGAGCCCTGCTTCCTCATCCAAGTGCCTTTTACTTATTTAAACTGTTTGCTTTAAGCGCCACTGAAGCCAATTAGGGGAGGCGTAATTCAATGGGGCAGGGAATGAAAGGGGGAAAATGGAGGAAGGGAGAGAAGCAAATGCTTCATCATCTTCCTACCCCATCCACTCTCTCGTTCTTTCACTGTCTCTTTCTCTCCTCGTCTCTCTCTCTCTTAATTTTTTTGATGGGGACTTGGCCCGCGGACCTGGCCTTTGTTTGCCCGTCAAGGCACTTCTGGAGGAAGACCTGCTGGACTTGCACAAACCACGAGGCTTTACAAACAGGTCATTAAATATAATGGTATTGCTCATGTTAACAAGCTGTCGGTTATACATCCATACATAAGTACAGACGCCGACACACACACATACACAACAAGCCTTACAGACACATAAAGTGTGTGTGTGTGTGTGTGTGGGGTCCTTTGGTTTCTTGCGGCCAGACAGGTAGACATGGCACTACAATGGACAGAATAAAGGATTCATATCCGAGCCAAGCAAACAATATGACTGAATATGCACTTATGGTACTGCAAAGTAGTTGGAAAATAAGCTATAAGAACCATTTCTTTTTTCTGGCTTTTTTCACCCCGACTGTACTTGACCAATTACCCCACTCTCCTGAGCCGTCCCGGTCGCTGCTCCACCCCCTCTGCTGATCCTGGGAGGGCTGCAGACTACCACATGCCTCCTCCAATACATGTGGAGTCGCCAGCCGCTTCTTTTCACCTGAGTGAGGAGTTTTGCTGGGGGTAGGTAGCGCGAGGGAGGATCACGCTATTCCCCCTAGGTCCCCCTTCCCCCGAGCAGGTGCCCTGACTGGCCAGAGGAGGCGCTAGTGCAGCGACCAGGACACATAGCCATGTCCGGCCTCCCACCCGCAGACACGGCCAATTGTGTCTGTAGGGACACCCGACCAAGCCGGAGGTAACACGGGGTTTCGAACCGGTGATCCCTGTGTTGGTAGGCAACGGAACAGACCGCTACGCCACCCGGATGCCCCGCTATTATAATAATTTCAATTACATCAAAATATTTTTGGTGATAAAAAAAAAAATATTCATGGCTCATGAAAACACAATCTAATCGCGAGGTCACTTGTAGGTCACACTTGCGTGTTCGCAACATAATGAAAACAAGTGGACTACCATGGTATGAGCTGAAGTGGTAAAAAGGTGAAGAATGACGGTTCGCCCCGTCTGCTAATCAAGGGGATGAAACTATCGGAGGAGATGCAGCACTTGAGGCTGGGCGGGACAGGTAGCAAGAAACCACGCTCAACCACTCAATCACATCCGCCTTCATATCTATCTCCTTCAGACATCTCGCCATTCTTTGGCTGCTTTCAGATTAATAAGAAGGCACAGCTGGTGGAGCTACGCAGGTCGGCCCAGACCTTCACTCATTCTAACAGTCGTTTAATAAATGTGATTGCAAATGGAACTTGTCACTTGCACTGGGGAGAGCTGGCTAGTCAATAACCTGGCTGGCAGGTGCCTGGGGTCACATATAAGTCAAGGAGTGATGGATATGTATCCAATAATTGATGTAGGGCAGCCGTTATTGTCAGTTTGGCTCCTGCCTCTATTGCTTATTAAAAGCTGTTGGCCTTAAGTACCAGCCAGCCAATTACTGAGGGAGTGAGGTGACTGTTTAGGAGCCCGAGAACCCGAGGCGAAATGTAGAGAGAAGAATGGGCAATTCTTTTGTTATTTCACGCGTGCCTGTGTGTGTGTGTGTGTGTGTGTGTGTGTGTGTGTGTGTGTGTGTGTGTATGTGTGTGTGTGCACGGATGTGCTATCGAAACTCTTAAGCATTTATTTTTTTCAGTGTGCTTCCTCTGCCTCAGCGTGGCTCTTTTTCATTGTTGTAACTAAGTGGTTTCCTACGAAAAAAAGTCACCCTCACTGTAATAAGGGGGGGGGGGGGGGCCACAGGGCACATGGATCGGAATCGGGCAGAAGAAGTCCCGTCTGTCATCAGGTCAAAATGCAGCCATTCTCCCTCTCTCTCTATTGTATTTTTGACCTTACAGGTTATGTCAGACCCTGAGAAAAACACAAGATAGAAAACAATGTTCCTTCAGCGTGACCCCTTGACCTGGATCTGCACTTACTAAGTTATTAATGAACTGGCAAGTTTCGCCACTTCCCCTCTCCAGTTTCAAGGTTCACTCATCCGGAGATGAACTCGTATGTTGCGTTATTGTCCCTGTCTCGGAGTGCCGCAGGACTGCGACGGGGCCCTGTGGGAACCGCGTAGGAAGATACTGCGTTGACTTGACCCTCCCCACCCCCCCACCTCCCACCCGGGTCAACAGAGTTTAAATCCTCGCTGAATACCCAAGCATCGAACCTCTAACAGCCCGTGTGGCAGAGCGGCGGCGGCACCCCCCCCCCCCCCCAACGCCGTCTCTTAGCAGGGAGAAAGCCGAAGCGAGAGCCGTAATAACGTGCTTTGCCGCGGGCCCTCGCCCCCAAGACTGAGGGGAGCGTGGGGGGGGGGGGGGACTTTGGATGTGACCGCGGCGTGTAGTAAATTGTAAAAACTCAGAAAGAGCTGCTGAAGCAGATTTCTGACATGTAGGCGCTGCTTTTCAGCTCTGATCAAAGGGTCCGCCGGAGCAGCGGCTGATAACCCAATCAATTCACTCCTTTTGTTTTTCGCTGAATGATGCACGTTTAGCGCTAACCTCCAGGCGAAGAATGAAGGCAAGAAAAGGGGGGTGAGGGGAGGGGGGAGAAAAAAGAGGGGTGGTGGAGAAAGGGGTGGGGGAGGAGAGGGGGGGGTTGTAAAAGGAGATGGAGAGAAGAGGAAGGGGATGTAGGAACTGCATTTGAATACCAGGAAACGTCCAAAACGCGAGAGGGAGAGTGAGTGAGAGAGAGAGAGAGGAAAACAAAAAAAAAAAGATTGAATAAACTTAGCCAAGTGTTGGTGAGTTTGATGGGTTTATAGAAAGGCATTAAGAGGTGCTGCGAGGGATGTGACACGGATGGGAGCCGATTAGAATATGAAATGTTTTAGTGGAGAATGGAGTAGAAAGGCAGGGAGATGGAGGGGAGATTAAAAGATTACCTGTCTTCTGCTCGCGTCCTTCAGGAGCCAAGCGACTGTCTGGCAGACTGAGAGCCCCCCTGCCTACAGAAGACAGTCAATTGGAGACAGAGAGCAGGGAGAGAGCGAGAGAGAGACAGAGAGAGGGGGGGGGGGTAAAAAGAAGGCAACGAGAGACAAAGAATGCGAATGAAAAGATGGAAACTGACTTTCGTAAAGTCAGGTGGGCAGGGAGCGATAATGACATGGGGGAAATACGCCGATCATTACAGTTTTCACAGCGGCAATGATAAAGAGGCTCCTTAGACGTCAATCAATCAATCGGTCAGACGATCAATCAGGCCGTGTTTAGTAGGCATGGCGTCCTCCTGACAGGCGAGCAGGAAGGGGTGAGAGAGGTTTTACCATGTGAGACATGAAGAGGCGAAAGCCAGACACCCAGCTCTTGGGGGGAAAAAAGGATGACAGGGATGGCAGGAGGAAGCATAAAATGTGACAGGACGAGAAACATAACTGATATTCAAATGTCAGAGAAATACAATTCAGTCTTTTTTTTACTCTGACATGGCCTGACGCCGTACTGAAAGGATTCGTGACTCGGTCAGTTTGTCAAGTATAAACTTGAAAATGACCCAGCATCATACCGACATGTCATCCGTCTTAGCTATGTCATATCTATGGAAGCTGTAAATTTGCGCACAGCTAATATCTTGAGTTTTCTTTTAACTTTCATTTTTACATTCGATTCTGCCTCGAGAAATATTGGTAGGACCCTGTCGTCACTGACTGAAAGATATCTTGTAAAATATCCGCCGAAAACGAGTCCCTCACATTCTTTCTCTTTCACTGTCTCTCTTCTGCTTACTTCATCTCCTCTCCGTATACATCCTCTTCCATCTTATGCCTGCAGTTTCAGAATTCATACCACAGTTCCCTTTTCTTTTCGGGAACACAGCTCAAGGCTGCATCTATTCTTTAATGCTGTACCTCAAGAAAGAGCCATGCCTAAAGAAAGAGGCGCTATCCAAGGTCGGATAGACTTCCTGCACAAGTGAAATACTCTAAACTTAGTCAGTGATGTAAATAGATTTACAATCTAGAGTCCATGCGACCCCCAGGTGGTCATTTGAGTGGGTCCCCAATAGAAAAAAAAAATTTGACAAATTATAGTGTTAAACTCACATTTGATGTGATATATAGTTATGGTTACATTCATGTATGTGCTGAAAATGTATCTGAAATTTAAACGAATAAAATCCAAAATCTGAAAACTTTATTTGCAAAACACTGTCACATCATAACATACTACAAGATTCAAATAAAAGAAATAGTGTCTGTAGCAACATACCAAAATCAATTATCAAATACGAGAGTATGGGGCGTTTGGGTAGTGTAGCAGTCTATCCCGCTGCCTAACAACACGGGGATCGCCGGTTCGAATCCCCGTGTTACCTCCGGCTTGGTCGGGCGTCCCTAGAGACACAATTGGCCGTGTCTGCGGGTGGGAAGCCGGATGTGGGTATGTGTCCCGGTCGCTTCACTAGTGCCTCCTCTGGTCTGTCTAGGCGCCTGTTCGGGGCGGGGGGGACTGGGGGGGAATAACGTGATCCTCCCACGTGCTACGTCCCCCTGGAGAAACTCCTCACTGTCAGGTGAAAAGAAGCGGCTGGCGACTCCACATGTATCAGAGGAGGCATGTGGTAGTCTGCAGCCCTCCCCAGATCGGCAGAGGGATGGAGCAGCGACCGGGACAGCTCAGAAGAGTGGGGTAATTGGCCAAGTACAATTGGGGAGAAAAAGGGAAAAACTAAACAAAAAAACAAGACAGTATAAATCTTGATGATACAAAGCTAAAATTCTGTCTTTTCTCTCCATGGCTGACACAGACTCTAATACATGCATTTGTTTCATCCAGACTTGATTACTGTAATGTTCTGTTTTCAGGTCTGCCACATGCTCGTACTAAAAGTCTTCAGCTGGTTCAAAATGCTGCAGCTAGAATCCTAACTAAATCTAGGAAATTTGACCATATTACCCCAATTCTTGCCTCTGTTCATTGGCTTCCTATCCATGTTAGATCAGACTGAAAGGTGCTTCTGCTGACTTATAAAATCCTAAATGGGCTTGTCCCCTTTTACCTGTCTGATCTCCTTAAACCTTACATTCCATCTCGAGCTCTTCGGTCTCAAAATACAGGGCTCCTGTGTGTACCCAAAGTTAAGAAGAAGTCAGCTGGTGGCAGGGCCATTTCCTGTTGGCCCCCGTTCTTGTGGAATAACCTGCCTGCTGCCATCAGACAATCAGAGTCTGTTGAATCCTTTAAATCCAAACTTAAAACTCATCTTTTTGCCTTAGTCTACAATTAGTTGCCTTTAAGTTGAGTCACAGTGAATTTACCAACCACTGTTCTGCCAACAAGATTATAGCATATAGATTATTGACAATTGCAAACTGTTCTCTTCTCTTATGTCTTTTCTCTCCCTCTGAATGATGTCTTCTCCTTTCTCTTCTTCTGCGTTTGTGAATGGTGTGATGTGAGTCTCCCTTGTCTGCACGTGCAGTCTGTCCTCCTCCCAGGTCTCCATGGTGATGGTGGTCACCACCTGGACACTGCTTCGCATCCCCCTCCTCACATTTTATTTTTACATAGCTTATAAACCCATATAATTTTGTTATCCTGTTTCAATGTTATATCCTTCTCTCACTCAGACAAAACACTAATGTGTTTTGATTTTTTTTTTTTTGGTCTACACAGTGATGGTGGTCACATGACTCGGGTCCTGGGCTGTTCTGGTGGTGTCTGGACACTGTCCGGCATCCTCCTCATCATATTCTTCATATATTCTATAATTCCATTATAATTCTGTTAACCTCTTTCAGTGTTGTATTGTGTAAATTGTGTATACACAACATCCATTGCACGTTGTCCATCTTGGGAGAGAGATCCCTCCTCTGTTACTCCCCCTGAGGTTACTTCCTATTTTTCTCTCTGTTAAAGGGTTTTTTTTAGGGAGTTGTTCCTTATCCAATACAAGGGTCTAAGGACAGGATGATGTGTTGCTGTAAAGCCCCCTGAGACAAATTTGTAACTTGTGATATTGGGCTATACAAATAAAATTGACTTGACTATAACATGTATGAACAAAACATAATTCAACTAAAAACAAAATGTGTCTAGAGCACCATAGTAACACCAAAATGAATTATACTGCACTGCATTAAGCCTTAGATCAACCCAGCCACTGAGGATGCACAAGCCAGTGCATTCATAATGCTGGTCCCAAGCCTGGATAAATGGGGAGAGACGTGTCAGGAAGGGCATCCGACAGAAAACCTTTGCCAAATCAAATATGTGGATCATAAACCAGATTTCCATACCAACTCGGTTGAGGCCTGGTTTACCAACGACCGCCACCGGTACTGTTGGCCAACAGGGTGTTGGTGGAAACTATGCAACTGTTGGGCGACGGAGAAGGAGAGAAGGAGGGCATGTCCAAAGGCAGTATGAGAGGAGGAAGGGTAGGAGTGTGGAGGTGAGAGTCGGAACTTTGAATATTGGCACTGTGACTGGTAAAGGGAGAGAGCTGGCTGATATGATGGAGAGAAGGAAGGTAGGTAGATATACTGTATGTCCAAGAGACCAGGTGGAAGGGGAGTAAGGCCAGCAGCATCGGAGGTGGGTTCAAACTCTTCTACCATGATGCGGATAGGAGGAGAAATGGGGTAGGGGTAATTCTGAAGGAAGAGTATGTCAAGAGTGTGTTAGAGGTGAAGCAAGTGTTGGACAGAGTGATGAGTATGAAGCTAGAAATCAAAGGTGTGATGATGAATGTCATCGGTGCATATGCCCTGCAAGTTGGGTGTGAGATGGAAGAGAAAGAAGAATTCTGGAGTGAGTTGTATGAGGTGGTGGAGAGTGTAGCCAAGAAGGAGAGAGTGGTGATTGGAGCGGACTTCAATGGACATATTGGTGAAAGGAAGAGGTGATGACAAGGTGATGGATCGGTATGGTGTCAAGGAGAGGAATGTGGAAGGACAGACAAACGGCTGTGGTGAATACATATTTCAAGAAGAGGGAGGAACAAAGGGTGACACAGAAGAGTGGAGGAAGTTGCACACATGTGGGACTATATCTTACACAGGAGGCACGATCTGAGAGGGATTGGAGACTGCAAGGTGGTGACAAGGGAGACCATAGCTAGGCAGCATCGGATGGTGGTCTGTAGGATGACTTTGGAGACCAAGAAGAGGAAGAGAGTAAAGGCAGAGCCAAGGATCAAATGGTGGAAGTTGAAGAAGGAAGACTGTTATGTGGAGTTCAGGGAGGAGTTAAGATAAGCACTGAGTGGTAGTGAATAGTTGCCGCATGGTTGGGCAACCACTGCAGAAATAGTGAGGGAGACAGCTAGGAAGGCACTTGTTGTGTCATCTGGACAGAGGAAGGAAGACAAGAAGACTTGGTGCTAAAATGAGGAAGCACAGCAAAGTATACAGAGGAAGAGGTTGGCAAAGAAGAAGTGGGATAGTTGGAGAGATAAGAAAGTACACAGGTGTATAAGGAGATGTGGTGTAAAGCAGAGAGAGGTGGGAAAGGCAAACAAAAAGGAAAAGGCATATGGTGAGTTTTATGAGCAGTTGGACACTAAGGAAGGAGAAAAGGGCTTGTACCGATTGGCTAAACAGAGAGACCGAGCTGGGTAGGATGTGCAGCAGGTTAGGGCAATGCAGGATAGAGATGGAAATGTGCTGACAAGCAAGGAGAGTGTTTTGAGAAGGTGGAAGGAGTACTTTGAGGGGCTGATGAATGAAGAAAATGAGAAAGAGAAAGAAGGTTCGATGATTACAGGATAGTGAATCAGGAAGTGCATTGGATTAGCAAGGAGGGCAGCTATGAAGAGGATGAAGAGTGGAAAGGCGGTTGGTCCTGATGACATACCTTTGGAGGCATGGAGATGTTTAGCAGAAATGGCAGTGGAGTTTTTAACTAGATTGTTTAACACAATCTTGGAAAGTGAGAGGATGCCTGAGGAGTGGAGAAGAAGCCTACTGGTACCGATTTTCAAGAATAAGGGTGATGTGCAGAACTGTAGCAACTACAGAGGTATAACGTTGATCAGCCACAGCATGAAGATATGGGAAAGTGTATTGGAAGCTAAGTTAAGAGGAGAGGTGATGATTAGCGAGCAGCAGTATGGTTTCATGCCATGAAAGAGCACTATAGATGCGATGTTTGCTTTGGGACTGTTGATGGAAAAGTATAGAGAAGGTCAGAAGGAATTACATGGTGTCTTTATGGATTTAGAGAAAGCATATGACAGGGTGCTGAGAGAGGAGGTATGGTATTGTATGAGGAGGTCGGGAATGGCAGAGAAGAATGTAAGAGTGGTGCAGGATATGTATGAGGGCAGTGTGACAATGGTGAGGTGTGCGGTAGGAATGACGGATGGTTTCAAGGTGGAGGTGGGATTACATCAAGGATCAGTTCTGAGCCCTTTCTTGTTTGCAATGGTGATGGACAGGTTGACGGCCGAGATCAGGCAGGAGTCTCCATGGACTATGATGTTCACGGATGACATTGTGATCTGTAGCGAGAGTAGAGAGCAGGCTAAGGAGAGCCTGGAGAGCTGGAGGTATGCACTGGAGAGAAGACGAATGAAAGTCAGTAAGAGCAAGACGGAATACATATCCGTGAACAAGAGGGAGGACATTGGAATGGTGAGGATACAAGGAGTAGAGGTGATGAAGGTGGATGAGTTTAAATACTTGGGGTCAACTGTTTAAAGTAACAGGGAGTGCGGGGACATCCGAGTAGCATAGTGGTCTATTTCGTTGCCTACCAACAAAAGGATCGGCGGTTCGAATCTCCGTGCTACCTCCAGCTTGGTCGGCCGTCCTTACAGACACAATTGGTCATGTCTGTTGGTGGGAAGCCGGATGTGGGTGGGTATGTGTCCTGGTCGCTGCACTAGCGCCTCCTCTGGTTGGTCGGGCGCTTGTTCAGGGGAGAGGGGGAATAGCGTGATCCTCCACAAGCTACATCCCCGTGGTGAAACTCCTCACTGTCAGGTGAAAAGAAGTGGCTAGCAACTCCACATGTATCAGAGGAAGCATGTGGTAGTCTGCAGCCCTCCTCAGACTGGCAGAGGCGGTGGAGCAATGACCGAGACAGCTAGGAAAATAGGATAATTGGCCAAGTAAAATTACGGAGAAAAGGGGGAAAAATGAAAATAAATTGACAAAGGACAGAATTAGGAACGAATACGTTAGAGGGACCACTCAGGTTGGACGGTTTGGAGACAAAGCAAAAGAGGCAAGATTGAGATGGTTTGGACATGTGTGGAGGAGAGATGCTGGGTATATTGGGAGAAGGATGTTGACTATGGAGCTGCCAGGGAAGACGAAAAGCGGAAGGCCAAAGAGGAGGTTTATGGATGTGGTGAGGGAGGACATGCAGGTGGCTGGCGTGACAGAGGAAGATGCAGAGGACAGGAAGAGGTGGAAACAGATGATCCACAGTGGCGACCCCTAATGGGAGCAGCCTAAACTAGTAGTAGATTAAGCCTTAGCTCATCGGTCATCATCAACATGAATGACAGTGGCCACGTGAGTTTATTTCACAATACGAAGTTTGTAGCCTTGATTGTTGAAATGAAATCTGTGCGGCATAGCTCAGGAAGTAGAGGGGGTCATCTAGTAATTGGGAAATCGCTGGTTCGATCCCCGGCTCCTCTAGAGAGTGTGTCGAAGTGTCCTTGAGCAAGACACTGAACCCCTAACTGCTCCTGATGAACAGGTTGGCACCTTGCATGGCAGCCTCCACCATCAGTGTATATGTGTGAATGGGTGAATGTGCGGCAACATTGTAAAGCGCTTTGACTGGTCAGTAGACTAGAAAAGCGCTACATAAATACAGTCAACTTACCATTCAAAGTAGCATATCACGATGATTGAACAAGGGCTCTCGTCTGTGACCGGTGGCGAGGATTTTTTTGTTTATTTCTATGATTTCAACACGAATTTGTTGTTCACAATGTAGCTTTATCAAGGACAAAGTAGGGTGCATCCCGTGGACCTGTCGATAGTGAGTTTACTGCATCCTTTCAGATTTTAATGCGTCAGAGACGCAGGACGAAAGGGTGAGATTGCGGATACAAGCGGCTGAAATGAGTTTCCTCCGTAGGGTGTCTGGGCTCAGCCTTAGAGATAGGGTGAGGAGCTCGGACATCCGGAGGGAGCTTGGAGTACAGCCGCTGCTCCTTCGCATCGAAAGGAGCCACTTGAGGTGGTTCGGGCACCTGATTAGAATGCCTCCTGGGTGCCATCCTTTGGAGGTTTACCATGCATGGCCAACTGGTGGGACACCCCAGGGTAGACCCAGAACTTGCTGGAGGGACTACATGTCCAGTCTGGCCCGGGAACGCCTTGGGATCCCCCAGGAGGAGCTGGAGGGCGTTGCTAGGGAGAGGGACGTCTAGAGTGCCCTACATAGCTTGCTGCCACCGCGACCCGACCCCGGAAAAGTGGCTGATGATGAAAAAAGAGACATAGGACATGTACCTATTTACATCACTACTTACTCTATGTATGCACTCTGACGCCTGTGGACTTACTACAAACCAAGAGGTGAAGCTGTTAAAAAAAAACATTTATACATGTTTGCACCACTCTGATTTGTATGAAATTTGGTATTGAAGCCAAATCCTAACATTTACTTTGTACTGCAGTTTTGTACGTGTAAAAGCAAAATAGCATGAACATATTATGGCAGTGATGCTAATGAACTAGGGTTACCTTGCAAGTACCACATATGTGTGTTGCTTATCGTAACCCATTAGATTTCCAGAAAGTCTCCGTCTCCTGTGTGTATTATTAACTGCGTGGTGCTGGCCTGCTCTGACGGATGGGGATTAAAAGACGCTAATGTGCGCGCGTGGGCCGCTGACCTTCCACGGAGATTGACTTTACACCAGTGGAAATGGAAGCCAGTAAATCAGCAGGCTGCCGCTGCGCTCATCCCGACGCATCACTCCCTCTGACACTGTCGGGCCAGACAGGAGCACATTAATCACAAACAAAGGTCTTAACACTGTGCTGTAGGTATCGCCGTGGCCCATCCATTTATCCATTTAGCACCGACTTGAACACACATGGGCACAGACAGAAATGATCAGAGGCACATGCCTACGCCACGCGTGTCCGCATAAACATATACTCATGTGCGTCCGCAACACAAAAACACACACACACACACACACACACACACACACACACACACACACACACACACACACACACACAGTATAAAACGACATCTGATCCATTAATTGTGTTTTTTGTTTTACAATAACACACATTTAAAGGGGAAGTTTGGGACTGTTTCTCATACTATTACTACCTTTGCAGCAATCCAATTTAATCTAATATGTTGCTAACGATGTATTTCTTTTGCAAACAGAGGACTGCAATTTGTTGGTTTCTGCTGTGTGTGTGTGTGTGTGTGTCAAGATGAGTCTTTTGTTTGTGGTCTCTGGCAGCTCAGCCTACGCTCGTTAGGGGAGAGAAGAGGAACATCTGTGATGAATTTCACTTTGGACTGAATGAGCTCTGGCACAGCAGAGGGCCCATGACAAACTTCCTGCACGTGTTAATGTGAGGATGAATTTGGAGCCAGTCAATTGTGACACACAGACGTGCACACACACAAACACACACAAATTCACATACAGTTAAATTATGTGAAAGTAAGGCTGTTGTGATACAAACACTTTGGAACAATAAGTAGAAACATGCACGTAAACAGGCTAGAGAGAGAGAGAGAGAGAGAGAGAGAGAGAGAGAGAGAGAGAGAGAGAGAGAGAGAGAGAGAGAGAGAGAGAGAGAGAGAGATAGGGAGATCCAGAGGATACTCAGGTCTTCAGAGAGGGCTTGTGAACAAAGATGTTCACCATTTGAATACAGCTATACAGTATGTGCTGACCAACTTCCCTTGCTAAAGGTTGTGTGGTGTGTGTTTGTAGCAGCAAACTGCTCTCCTGGCAGTGTTTGCTGTATTACTGGTAGTGGAGTGGTTCCACAGTGGTAGTTGATAGAACTCATTCAGCCTTATTGACCAGTGAAGGGTCCCATTGAGACCGGAGTCCCTTTATGGACTAACCCCACCCCCCCAAGCCCTTCACCATACACAAGCTACTGGCTAGTTGGGGCCAGGGGGTATTAACCTTCCTCCAGGTCAGGCCCCTGACTAAATTGGGCCCACCCTAGCCCACTCCACGGCCAAAGCGTGGCCGAGTCCACTCAATACCCTTTTAATTGCGTTGGGATGGTTTGCGGCCTATCGATTAATACGTGTATTTATGTCATCCCAGGCCTCGAGGCTACATTGTATTTCTGTGTGGCATATTCATTTATTTACCTTTCCGTCCCGCCCCCCATGCATCATCCATATATCTATCCATCTCTCCTCCGAGAGTACTTCAATTCAAGGGCTCCCATAATTACTGCAGTCCTATAATTGAGTGCTTTGATTTAGGATTTTTCTGTTCCCTCTCCTCTGCTGCCGCCATCACTCGCCCCACGCCTCTCCCAATGAAAGACAGCGGGATGAGATATGGAAATAGAAAAATGGGCGATGGGGAGCGAAAGATACCCCGCCCCTCTTCTTATCAGAATCTACTGTCGCCGTCATCCGTAAGAGGAGGGGCGAGTGGATAATTACTGAGGCAGATTCATGCAAATCGATGCCAAATTAAAGCATTAAATAGCCTTTTATCAGCTTTTCTTTTCCAAATTGAAGGTGATAAAAACCCATTTGAGAAGAGGGGAAAATGGCCCCAGTCTCTTCATTTAAAAAAAAGAGGGGATTGTAATTATGTTAACACCAATAGAAACTAAAATTTCTTTTCTTAACGCACTCACTCATTCATAATTAATTAATTTCTCATAAAAAAAAACTGGGCAGGAAGAACAATGCCGGCCTGGGTCTCTCTCCTATGAGAATATGAGGGGGAGCAAGAAGATATTGTTGAGTATTGTGTTAGAGGGCTCATTTCCATAAACTGCCTTCCTCCACCATTCAGCCTTACTTTAGGCTTGCCGTGTCTGCCTTGGGGCAGCGATGGGAGAAGCTTTTTTTTTTTGGAAATAAAAGGTAGGTAGACATGAACTGGAACCAAAAAAAAAAAAACAGAGAAAGACAGACAGAGAGGGACAACAGAGACGGACGAAAGGAAAAAAGGATGCCCTTGACCATAAAGTTTAAGGCCGTACCCATGTCCTGGGTACGACGTTAAACTGCAACCGTCGGGTTGCAGTTTAACCCTTGGGTTGTTGTGAGGAGGGTGTGTGGACACACAGCAGGACTAAAAACAAAACCCGTCAAAGGGCAGATGAGTTCTTCTGTGAACCAATGGCCATCCATACCTGGGGAGGAGATAGAGACCACCGGGTACTCCCCCTACTGAAACACAATGATGACTCAACCTGTTGAGGCATCAGCTGTGCTCCTACGACCTCCATAGGTTATAAACTGATGATGATGATGATTGACCATAAAACATTTCTGACCCTAAAAAGAAAGAGTGATGGACTTCATATTTTATCCTTAGCCAACATTGTGTTCATGGGGTCCATTTCCCAAAACTCAGAGTTCCCTGTATGTATGTGTGTCACGGCCAGTTATGGCAGATTACTTCCACAGTTCAAGGCCTGAAACTTAACAAGAAGCCGATCTTCCGAGAGAGTGAAAAACACACAGCGACGACAGACGGACACAACAGAGATAGTACCGCCCTACAGTAAAAAACAACGTAAGGCTCGGACGTACTTTCTGAGTTCCACATCCACGGACAGCTGTGGACTTGTACCGGCCGCGCGGACGCTCACCCAGTTCCATTCATTCTAAGGTCTGGTGTTCCACGCACGCACATTTCCCCATCCACACTCCACTCCAGTTGGTGGCGGGAATGGACCATAACGTCGTTTTGTCACTTTTGTCATCACTTTTGACGGCAGGCCTTTTCATCTCTCCCAAGAGTTTGTGTGATTTCCTGCCAGGAGTTCCACGTCATTTGGCTGTCTTTGTATTCCCTCAAAGACGAATTATACGAAAGTGGGTAACGGCGGTTCTCCTCGCACAATCTCTCTTCAAAACAAGCATCCATTTTGTTATCTGGAGCATGCACAGTTGGCGCGCTTGATATGCATACAGTCCGCATGATCACAAATTTTAGCACAGGGGTCCACACAGACCCATGGGCGGATAACAACATTTAGGTCACAAGGACCAAAGCAACCCCTCGCGGACACGGAAAATATGAACTGGCCTTTAGAGAATGACTGCCTGTCACAACAGTCACCTCAGGGCCCTCTTTTAATCTACTACATTCCCAACACCTTAGGTACAATACAGTCATCCTAACATCAACAACCCCATTCCGGCAACCCCCCCACCCCCCACCCCGGTGACAGGACAGACCAAAAAACAGCTGGGGGAGTTGGACTTGAGGGGTTGGTGTGTGGTGGGCTTCAGAGAAAGATAACCTGTCACTCTACAAAGGTTTTTTACCCTTCAAACATGCGCAGCACATGTACATACATCAACCTTTGCACCGTAGCCACGCTGACGTGTGATGTGCAAGTGCTCAAGATCACGTCTCAACTGCCGTGCGCCCGCGTCACTCATCCTCGTCAGTTTTACCCCACCCCAATGAAATATTGGCGCACTGGCATGTAATGACAAAATTCACTTGAAACATGTAGAGAAAACTCCATACATCGTGGGTTTTTTTTTGTAATTCTTAAACAGACACACACACATACATGTGCAAACAGAGAGATATGCACAAAGAGACACACCTGCTGGGTTTGGCTGAGCAGCTGTTTTCTGTTTTCTCCTTCTTCTTTTTTTTTGGTGGTGGTGGGGGGGTTTACAGTTACACCCCAGTTGACCTGTGTTTGGAGTGGGTGTTGGTACTAGTGCAGAGTCGCTACACTGCTAATCCTGGCTAATGTGCTGTTGACAACAGCCCAATTACACAGGACTCCTGCTGAGAGACAAGAGGGGAGGGAGGTAGAAGCTGAGGCAGAGATACAGGGAGAGGACACAGGGAGAGGGAAGGTGCTTTTGAGGGAGAGGAGGGGCTCTAAAGGCAAAAAAAAGAGAAAAGAGCAAGATGATGAAGAATGCAGCGGGAGAGTGCAAGAGAGAGGGAACGCAAGAAGGAGGAAAGAAAAGAGAAAGGGTACAACACGGAGGGCAATGGGAAAGAGTGAAGGGGAGATTGTGAATTCGTGTGTGTTTGTTTGGATGGTGCGGTGGCGAGGTGTGGTGCTGTGCAAACACAGGCCTGCTGGGTTGAGAGACAGAGAGAAACAGAGGCAGACATGGTGGAGCTGCAGGGAGCCTCATTATGCTCAGCAGGAGCCCCTCTCTGCCTCATCACTTCTGGCTGTATGGGTAACAACCAGGCCTACTCCCGCTAATGCCACAGCATCACACACCCCACACACACACACACACAGACACACACACACACACACAAGCTGAGCTGGTTGTCTCTGAGCTGAATGGAAAACCATCTGAACCACCAGTTAATATTCTCTTTCTTCCCCAGTCGCACTAAAATGTTCGGCGGTCTGTAATGTACTGACGTTTTGGATGGAGGCATCTTCACATGACACGTTCATAACTGCACCTTACAGTCCAGCATTCAAGCTGATTTAAACTGGGCAGACACTGTAAGAGTTGAGCCCAATTTTAGCCCCAACTTGGTCATCACTGACTCATTTTAGAGTCGGGCCAAATTTCCGCCTCATCAGCTGTCGTTTCATGTGCAGTTTGAGGGGGATTGCGATGCCCGATTAATTGCCTGAACGATCAACGATCTGGCTGTCAGATAATCGGATGGATTTCTGGCATGTCAGAAATTCTGATCGACTGTTTGCTGTTTGAGCGGTCTCGCGATCCGATTTCCCAAAATTCAGTGTGAAGATACCTGAGAGCGCCTGCACGAGCCAACAATAACAACATGACACAGACGAGAGAGAGTGCGTACAGTGGGCTGGATGTATGGAGACCAGATGGATCGAGTTCTGGCAACAGTAGCCTATTATATTTGCTTAATTAGGGTTTTTGCCATTGTGGTCAAATCCAATCTTAACTGCAACCTGTGCCTTTCTCCTAGTTTTGCACACGTCTTAAAATGTGGAATAAAACTTAAAAATAAAACTCAGCATTTTGGAGGATGCAGCCATATTGTTTGAATAAAACTTTATTGGAATTGCCAATGGACAAAACTGTTCAGAGTTTTCCATGTAAATGTTCAGTGTTCGCACCCATATCATAGCGTGTCGATCGAACCATACAATGTAAGCATAGATATATCATAGACTTTGGCCATGCAGATGTGTAGTGCGAGTTAATGCGATGTACAAAATTACTTAGATCATACAAGGTCTGCTTGGCTTTAAACACTAGACTGTAATATGTATCTAAACAGAATACTTAGACTAGATTAGATGAGTTTTATTAGCCACATGACCAAGACCAATTTGTTTTCAGTACACATTAAACTCTGCAGCACAATACATCCACGGACAACAGCAGACACTCCACACATTATCACGAACAATAAAGTTACACAATAGCAGAAACAAACATATTACGCACAACAATTAGGGGAATGGTAGTATGCGTGCCAGTGGTGTGTGAGGAGGGGACAATTGGGAGGAATTCAGAGTCCTGACAGCAAGGGGAAAAACTGTTTGTGAAGCGTTTAGTCTTAGTGAACAGTGACCTGTAGCGCCTCCATGAGGCAAGGAGCTGGAAGAGGTGATGAGCAGGATGTGAGGGTTTGGAGATGTTTTTCCTTGATCACTTTACAGTCCGGTGAATATGTAGAGATTCAACTGAGGAGAAGTGGGTTGCCTATGATTTTGGATGCCTTGCTGACAATCCACTGCCGTTTTTTCCGTGTTTGACTACCCGTGCCGCCGTACCATACTGTAATAGAAGATATTATGATGGACTCAATAATGGCTGAGTAAAACAGAAGGAGAGGTGGTGTCTGATCCGATATTTGTAAGCTGCCTAAGAAAGTAAAGTCGTTGTTGAGCTTTTGCAATGATGTGTTCAGTGTTAACTTTCCACTTCAGGTTATTGCTGATGTATGTCCGAAGGAATCTAAAAGAGTCAGTGGTGGTGATGGGGTCTCTGTTCATTTGTATGGGTGTTTTGGAATTCGGCATGCATCGTAAGTCAATAATGAGTTCTTGGGGTTTTGGCTGTATTAAGCAGAAGGTTGTTGTTTGCGCACCAAGTGACAACTTGGTCTACTTCAGTGCAGTACTGGGTTTCAACATTGTTGGAGATGAGGCCTACAATGGTTGTGTCATCTGCGTATTTTATTATTTTCTCAGAACTGTCTATGGATGTGAGGTGGGTGGTGTAAAGTGAGAAGAGCCAGGGGGAGAGAACACAGCCCCAAGGAGCACCTGTAATAAGGGTAGGAGGATGTGAGGTTATATTATTAACCTTCACCCTCTGTGGCCTATTCCACAGGAAGCTCTGAATCCAGTGGCATATGGTTGGGTCAATGTTCATATGCAAGAGTATGGTAAAGAGTTTGAGTGGATGGAGTTGATGGAGTTGAAGGTGGAACTAAAGTCTATGAACAGGATGCGTGTGTAGGTGTTTGGTGATTCCAGGTGTTACTGGGCATGGTGGAGGGCTATGCTAACTGCATCCTCAACAGACCAGCTGTCTTGATAAGCATATTGATATGGGTCCATCATTGGGGACGTGCAAGATTTCAAGTACGACAGAATGATACGCTCAAATGCTTTAATGGCCACAGATGTTAGGGCAACTGGTTTGAAGTCCTTGAGGCAGGGGCTCTTTGAGGGATTTGGCACAAGAATGATAGTAGAGTTTGAAGCACTGTGGGACTGTACATTGGCTTAGAGAGGTGTTAAATATGGTGGAAAATATTGGGGGCCAATTGTGCTGTACAGTGGCTCATAATGTTCAGCTTCTTGAATGTAACTCTCACCTCATCCTCCTGGATGCAGAAGGGTGGAATTGGAGAGGGAGTAGAGGGGGGGATGGCTGGTGAAATAGGTTTTTCAATTTATTTGGGAGTTTATGGTCATTATCTGGAGGGAAGCAGGGGCGTTTTTTGTAATCTGTCATTTCCTTGAGATTTTTCCATATTGATCTGGAGTTACTGAAAGAGAATTATTGTTCCAACTGGAAAGCATAGCTGGACGTTGCTTTTCTTATTGCAGCAACCAACTTATACTTGGCTGCTCTGTATTGAGCCCTGTTTCTGTTTTTACGCCCAGTTCTTTTCTTTTTGTAGGAGGTGTAATTCTTTGGAGAACCAGGGTTTTTTTATTGCCATACAATGTCACTGTTTTGGGAGGGATGCACATGTCCTCGCAGAACTTGGTGTATGACGTCACAGTGTCAGTGAGTTCATTGAGGGAGTCACAAACTGCACTCAATATATTCCAATTAGTGCATTCAAAGCACCCTTGAAGCATTTCAATGGCATCCATAGACCAGGACCTGACAGATTTGGATGTTTTCTTGAAGGATTTAATCTTTTGTCTGTATTTTGGGATGAGGAGTAACACAGTGTGGTCGGACTTCCCCAGTGGAGCCCTCGGAAATGCATGGTAGGCATTCAAAATTGAGATGTAGCAGTGATCCAATGTTTTGTTTTCTCTGCTATGGCAAGTGACTTGTTGCTTATAGTTTGAGAGTCCAAGGGACAGGTTCGTTTGGTTGAAATCACCTAACTCGATGACAGATGTGTCAGGGTTGGAATTTTCAACAGAGGAAATATGTTGCGAGAGTTCGCTAATAGCTGTGTTAGCATTAGCTTGTGGTGGAATGTAAACGCCCACTAATACAATTGAAGCGAATTGTCTCAGAAGCTAATATAGTCTGCATTTCAAACTGATGAATTCAAGCTCATAAGAGCAGTAGCGAGGAAGGATTGTTGAGTTGTTACACAAGCGCCGATTGGCCATCAGACAAATACCCCCACCTTTTAACTTGTGAGATAGTTTGACTGACCTGTAGGCTCTGAAGATAGTGTCACCATGGGGGTTACTGCTTGATCAGGGACTGATTGTCTCGGTAAAGCAGAAGGCTGAGCAGTCTCTGTAGTCTAAAATTTTGTATTAAAGACAAAAGTTCATGCATGTCATTTTTGAGGGATCGCATGTTGGATAAGATCAGTGCCGATAGTGGGGCCCATAGGGCCATCTCCTGAACCTGGAGAGCACTCGTGTTCTCCGTCCCCCTGTGCTAGGTGTATTTCCCCAGGGTGGCGATCCAGTGTTGTTTATAACCAGTATATCCTCTAGAATGTTGGAAGAAATGTTGGCAGATAGTCCCAAATCGCCAAATGTAGTCCTCCTGATGTAGAGCAACTCCTCAGGGTTGTATTTCCATAGACATGATGCTTTTCTGACATAAAACATAGACAAAAGTGCAAGACACAGCAGCAGAGTAGGAACCGGGGCAAGCATCACGACGGCCATCTTGAAGGTTAATTCCATTTTTTTCCACAAACTTTTTTTCATAGTTTTCGCCGCAATGCATATCCATCCATCCATCCATTATTCAAACTGCTTATCCTGCTCTCAGGGTCGCACAGATGCTGGAGCGTATCCCAGCAGTCATTGGGCGGCAGGCCGGGAAACACCCTGGACAGGCCGCCAGGCCATCACACAGGGCCAACACAACACACACACACACACACACACACACACACACACACACACACACACACACACACACACACACATTCATACCTAGGGACAATTTAGTAAGGCCAATTCACCTGACCTACATGTCTTTGGACTGTGGGAGGAAACCGGAGCCCCCGGAGGAAACCCACACAGACACAGGGAGAACATGCAAACTCCACACAGGATGACCTGGGATGACCCCCAAAGTTGGACTACCCCGGTGCTCGAACCAAGGATCTTCTTACTGTGAGGTGACCGCGCTAACCACTGCGCCACCATGTCAGTCATGCATATTGGATATGATATTTTATTCACCAGCTTCACTGTGGAGATTTTGGATATGGCACCACCACTGGACACAAACTTATGACAGTGTCTTATAGGGCAACTGGTCTCAGACATGTTTTAAATGAGTCCAATGTAATTATCTAAAGCACTATTTGGAAGTGAAAACAAAAGTGAAAGTCCAAAGTTATTACCCAAAATGTCCAACATATCAACAAACATCCATCACATTGCTGGGCTATGTCCCAGTTCAACTTGCAGGAATGAGCAGCCTATACTTATAGTTCATCGCTATAAAGATCACACTTGCCGAACTTACAACCAAACGATATCTTTATTCTTGGCTGTTGTTGGCCACAGCTGCGACGTACAAATCGCCATTAACTCAACAACCCACACATGCAAAAACAACAAACAATACGTAACCAGTGAGCCAGCCCCCCCCCCCCGCTCCACCAACCGCAGGCACACACACTGACCGACATAACATGCATTCCCGTGATTGGCAGAGAGCCGGAGGATGACAGACGGACTCCATCAATCAGCACTCCTCACTGTACAGGGTCGCTACACTTAGCATAGGCAGTAGTACCCACTGAATAACAACCATAGAGCACAACAGAGAAGTCATAGAAAACGGGAAGTCATGTTCAAAGCCTAACTAGGGGTTTTTTTTTGTGTTGTTGTTGTTGTTTTTTTGTTGTTGTTGATGAAAGGACAGGTTTAATGCTTGTGTTCAGGTTGCCCCATAAGACGATGTTATAAAGCTAGATCTAGCGGCGCTGCCTTGTCCAAAATCTCCAAAATGAAGCCAGTGAGTAAAAATAATATCATAACCAATAAGCACAATGGCAAAAACAACAAAAACAGGACTCTAACTTCGTTTAATCAATCGAAGATATTTTTTATTGGTACCTATTTTGCTTATTATGCCATCTGTTTGTTTTTTTCAGGCAGTTCAGAAGACTCAGGTTATTTTATTTCTTTTTTCTTTTTTTAATTCCCCCCCCCTTTTCTCCCCAGTTGTATGTCTCTCTGCTTTACTCTTCACCGTTTCTCGGTCTCTTTGTCTCTTTCTCCCTCTCTCTCTCTCATTTGCTTTGACTGTTTTCTTAACTCCTTTGGCTTTCTATGCCATCCTCTCCACTTATTTATTTATTTGTTTGTTTGTTTTTGGATCCCCCCCGCCTTTTTCTCCCCAATTGTATCCGGCCAATTACCCCACTCTTTCGAGCTGTCCCGGTCGCTGCTCCACCTCCTCTGCCGATCCAGGGAAGGCTGCAGACTACCACATGCCTCCTCCGACACATATGAACTCACCAACTGCTTCTTTTCACCTGACAGTGAGGAGTTTCGCCAGGGGGACGTAGCGCATGGGAGGATCACGCTATTCCCCCCAGTTTCCCCGACCCCCTTAACAGGCACCCCGACCGACCAGAGGAGGCACTAGTGCAGCGACCAGGACACATACCCACATCTGCCTTCCCACCCGCAGACACGGCCAATAGTGTCTGTAGGGACTTCCGATTCAAACTGGCAATCCCCCTGTTGGTAGGCAACAGAATAGACCACTACGCTACCCAGTCAGCCAGACTCAGGTTATTTTAACAAAACTGAGAAGGGTTTGCAAGAGTAAAAAAAGAAAAGAAAAGTGTATCTCAAGCCTTGTTCAGTAACTACACACTCAACAACCATTCTGCAAATCAACAGCACTGCATAGCCTGATATCAAATACACCACCTGTCAAATGACTTCCCTCATGAATCAACTAAGTTCTTAAACCCTACCAAGGCTGTCTGAGATGTATCTATCTATGTGTTGGTCTATTATACCGTCACACAAGAAGGGGGCGCTCGGTTAAAGATGTCATACCGGATGACCTTAAAGCCAACAGCTTAGAATTCAGGTGAAGGAACGAGCGCCCGATACATGACTGCATCCAAACAAATGCATACACATGCATCTATAGTATGTACGTACCCGGACGCGAGTTGTGTGTGTGCAAGCACAGGCCCATGCACGGCACGCAAGTTAAAACAAAGCTCATCAGACCACCAGCAACAGCTCTCTTCAGGGCCACAGATCCGGAAGAATAAATCTGTGCTGGCAGGAAAATGAGACTGGGCGAAATGGCGAGGAGGCTGAAAGACAGAGGAAGCGGGAGAAGGGAAGGGGCGATGACACGTTTTAAAAGAGAACGTGTGGGAGAAAAGGGTGGAAGGAAAGGAGGAAGAAGAAAGGAAGATGGAGAAAAGAACTGGAGAAATGGATGGCGCGTCATGACAGCAAGAGGAGGTGAAAGGAGGGAGTGATGCGATGGGGGCATGGGAAGGAAGAGCCAGAAAGCATCACAGACAGAGAGAAAGAATTAAATAAAAATGCAATAAAGCGGCCGGTGTGAAATCAATCTGCTTAGAGTTTTGTTTAATAAAAATTCATGAAGGGCTGGTGGCCGAGAATGAGAAATATTGGTGGCAATGTGGTGGGAGGGGACGCCTGGCTGGGTTGAGTTGGGGGCTGCTCGTGTCTGCATAGACACAGCATAGGCAGTGTGTGTGTGTGTGTGGGTGTGTGGGTGTGTGTAGGCTTTCCGCTCTATATTTGTGTGTTTGTTTTGACGTCACTGTGAGTTACAGTGCTGCTCTCGGTGTGTGCGAGAGAAAGCGGGGACAAAGAAGTATAGGGATTGGAGGTCTTCATAATAACAGCCTCCCACTTTGGAGAGACAGAACAAAACTGGGCTGTAAGTCATGGCGTGAGCCTCCCTTTGCTGCTTGTGTGTCCGTGTGTGTGTGTGTGTATGTGTGTGTGTGGACATCTCAGTCCCTTTCTTGCCTTCTTTCTTACTCTCCCTCCCTCTTTCTCTCTGCCATCAAGGCCTTACTGTGCGACGTATGGCAGGGTTATACCAACGTGGCGTAAATCTCCGGCAGGAAGGGCAGACGAGTTCAGCTTGGCCTCGTGCTTTATGTGCCGTCTTAACCACAGATGCCAGATCAAGATGTCTGGACCCCACTCGCGGGCATGGTCACTTTCCATCGCCTGGCTAACTCCCAGCAGGATTACTTTCCTCATGCCAATTACCCCAATCACCTACTGACAATGGATGTGATACCGAGACATCGCCTCTCGCACAAACTGTTTGCTGAAACATACACACATCCACACACACACACACACACACACACACACACACACACACACACACACACACAGGATCCAGCTGCAGGGAAGCCCTTGATGCCCCTCCATCCTGTAGAGGGCTTTCATTCTAAAACAAGCGCACGTGCACCCACAGACACACACACACACACACACACTTAATCATGCACATTTACACACGCACACATACAAACACACATACACACACACAATATGGAAGCATTTTAGATACCGTGACCCCTTGCGTTTATGTATTAATAAGCTATCTGTAAAATAATGACACACAACTGTTTAAACTCTGTCAAGAAATGTTGATCTGAACAACAGCGCACACATCTTCCAGCAGCTAAATGGCTACAATCTAATCTAATGAAACACTCGCTGCTCCAGGGCCATTTACTGGCACAGGCTGACACGGCCCGCCAGCCAAGTCTTGAGGGTCAGATAGCCGGGGTCAGAGTTCAGGATACAGTAGTGATTTACTACCCACAGTCATGAGACGTGAGGGTCAGGGCCAAGACAATCTAGATAAGAACTCTTCCTCTCTTTCTATGTCCTCTTCCTCTCTTTCTTTCTCGTTCTTTTCAAGCGAGAAAGGTAGAATGGAGGGGGTTAGAGAGTAAGAGACATTACTGGAAGCATGCCCCATCTTCCTGTTCTCACTGCCGTGCTACTTGGCAGGGAAAACCTCACGCTACACAACAGGAGGGGAAACAAGTAGAACGCTGCGTCTCCAAAAAGCGGAATCGTAACGTTATCGATAACACGCGGCACTTTGCCCGAGAGTCTCGTTTTGTCATCCACTGTCATTTACCGTATCAGAGTCACCTGTCTGCATACGAAGTCTTGCTAGACGTTCAACTGGGATTTAGGACTACACAAACAAACCTGGCCTGTTTTTTTTTTGTTGCTTCCACGTATTTTTTTTTCTGACAAACAAAAGAAAAATTAAAGTATTTCGTTTCTGTTTAGTCTGCTAAAATCTTCTATCTTGTTTATTAAAGATCTATGCTATCTGTTCCTCTTGCTCAAGGTCACAGAGCGTTGTTGACACCCAAACCCTGCACTGAGTCACTCCATGAGAAGATGTGATGGGAATCAGACACTTAAAACTGGAGCCCCGCTAATTCCGAATAGAAAGCAGAACCCCTGCCGCGTATTGGGAAATGAATACAAGGGTCCTGACAGTGACCTTGGCAAGGAGCTGGCGGTCAAACTGGGAGCTGACTACAAAAATTTCGTCTGTGGCAAAAACAAGATCCTGGAAAAGTGCAAGATTCTGTCTAGTTTTCATCTCAAGAGATGCAGGAAGGCACGTACTCACAGCAAACCACAATGAGAGGGAGTGGATTTGTGTGCATGTGTGTTTTTGAGGGAGTTTGTGTGTGTGTGTTGGGGGAGGTGGAAATGGTTACAGGTTGCGGGGGTGTCCAGGTCTTACATGCAGCACTTCCGCAGGCTGTACTTGTATTTTGAGGGCCTTTTTTCGATTTAGATGCTCTGCCCTACTCCCAAACCCCCCCCCCTTCTCCTCACTCCGCCCGCGACATTGTACTGTCCGGCATACGTCCCATGTATCTCTGTCCCATGTCTCTTGTTACATACTGGCCCGCTCCTGCAGCCTGCATGCTTCCTTCCTGTCCCATTGTCAAGAGGAGGCAGGGGGAATCCCTGTACTCGGATGTGGTGCTCTCCAACGTCCCATAATCTCATGGTCCTCACCCTTCTCTCACCCCTCACCCTCCCAGATATTTTGTACGGTTAAGGGACTGGCAAGTGAAAGACAGGACACACTTTCCTGCCTTCTTGAAACACATATACAGATATGTGAATGTTAGGACATAGACAGACACATCATGGCCCCTGATGAAGCCATGATGCCCGCTCACAGGGCTAAATGGGCGAGGAGCTCAATGCTCGCCTCTCACAGGTTAGATTTCTCCGGGTTATTCCTTGTTTCTCTCCTCACTCTTCCTTGCCTCTCTTGCATTTCCCTGCTCCACCTCTCTTGTTTTACAGAATATGCCAATAAATGTGCCATCTCCTCTTAAATCTCTCATTTCAACCTCCAACACCCCAGAATTCTTCTTCACAGCAACTCAGTCCCTCTCATTAGCGCACACTCTCTCTCTCTCTCTCTCTCTCTCTCTCTCTCTCTCTCTCTCTCTCTCTCTCTCTCTCTCTCTCTCTCTCTCTCTCTCTCTCTCTCTCTCTCTCTCTCTCTCTCTCTCTCTCTCTCTCTCTCTCTCTCTCTCTCTCTCTCTCTCTCTCTCTCTCTCTCTCTCTCTCTCTCTCTCTCTCTCTCTCTCTCTCTCTCTCTCTCTCTCTCTCTCTCTCTCTCTCTCTCTCTCTCTCTCTCTCTCTCTCTCTCTCTCTCTCTCTCTCTCTCTCTCTCTCTCTCTCTCTCTCTCTCTCTCTCTCTCTCTCTCTCCTCTCTCTCTCTCTCTCTCTCTCTTCCCCCATCTCCGTCTCCACCTTTCTGTTTCCACCAGCTGTTGTTTAGCAGAGTGTTTAGGCTAGTGGTTGTGATGCAGTAATAGTAGGAGGGTAATTGCATCAGGCCATAATGTGTAATACATGGAACACGACTGCTCCGCTTGCCCTGCTGCTTCCTGCTCTACCCTAGCAAATGGCTGGTGTTAAAGGAAAACTCTGGTGTTTCTTAACTTAAGCTCCTTTTTTTTTACTGTCATTATGAGTCAAACCAAACAATGGGTAGCAGAACCGTATAAATTAATTCAGTTTTGAACAGCCTTGCATCAGCCAACCACTACGCACCAAGCTGCAATGTAATCCTTCAGGGTAATAAGTCTTATTTCATAATTTGTTTTTTGGTTTTTTTTTACCATTTATGTATCACTCACTCAATGTTTTTCTCTATTTTCCGCTGTTTTTCTGTGAGCTGCTGTAACGTGAATTTCCCCGGTGGGTCTCAATAAGGTTTATCTTATCTTAATAGCGCTAGCCAAATAACAATCCAAGAGCTTGTTTTTGGCACTAACAGACTCTCTGAGAAGTGTCCGAAAACTCCTTCCATTCCAGGGAGACAACCCCAGTACAGTCAGCCAGTCAGTGCATTTATAGACCTTGTAATTTCTTCTTTTTTTTTGTACTTTTCTCCAACTTTCTCATGCTTCCAATGTTGTGTTCCTGCAACAACTCGCTCTTTGCAGGAGAGCAAGACTGGAGCAAGACTTCTGTGCCAGGTTAGAAACAGATTGATATCTATATAATTTCACAACTGAAATCATGGTTAAGGCTCTTTAGACTCCACTCAAAGCGTTCTGAGTGTAATTCTGAGCCTGTCACGTGTAAAAAAGAGCTCTTTTAGTTGACAATATTTGGTGAGCACGTTTGCCCTGAAGGATTGCAACTTGGTCCGCAGCAGTCGGCTAATGCTAGCTTGCACAATACTGAATCAATTTAAGATTCTGCTACCCATCACTCCGTTTGACTCCTAATGTTAAAAAAAAAACACCAAAGTTTTCTTTTACATGCCTATCTCTGTGCAAAGTACTAAAGTTCAGTTGGTGTCACCACTGAAAGGTCCATCCATCCATCCATTAGCTGAACCACTTGTCCTGTTCTCAGAGTCGCGGGATGCTGGAGCCTATTCCAGCAGTCATTGGGCAGCAGGTGGGGAGACACCCTGGACAGGCCGCCAGGCCATCACAGGGCTGACACACACACAAACATTCATACCTAGGGACAATTTAGTACGGCCAATTCACCAGACCTACATGTCTTTGGACTGTGGGAGGAAACCGGAGCCCCCGGAGGAAACCCACGCAGACAGGGGGAAAACATGCAAACTCCACACAGAGGACGACCCGGGATGACCAACCAAGGTTGGACTACCCGGGGCTCGAACCCAGGACCTTCTTGCTGTGAGGCGACCGCGCTAACCACTGCACCACCATGCCGCCAACTAAGAGGTCTTGAGCTTCATATATTGATAACTCTTTCAGCCCACGTCCCCACACAAATCCTCCACCCCTGTCTTAAACTCATTTTGGCTGGGCAAACTTTAAGCGCATAAGGTGGAGGGGAGAGGGACCCCCCCGCCCCCCACCTGGGCAATTAAAGTGGGAGCCAATTAAAGTGTGTGCAATAGTCCCTGCCAAGTGAGTTGTTAAACAAGATGGGGGTTATTGTCCTTGAAGGAAATGGCTCAGAACTCAAGGCATCTTTGCTCTATTGTTCGACGCACCTGCCCTTCCTGTGCAACACTGTCCCTGCCCAAAAGAGTCCCTTAAAAAGAAGAAACCTCTTTTTACAACCAGCAAACAGTCAGTGTTTACAATATTTTCCCATGAGTTCACAGGGCTATCTTTCATGTGAAATGAAGATAGGTAGAAAAGAAAGACCTGGTTTGAGAGCTTCATGTCTTTTCCAGTCCTTTCCAAACCCTAACGCGAGGGAGAAAAATGGGAAGGAAAGGAAAAACTCATATTGGTTAAACTGACAGCCAGGATGAACTCCCACTTCCAAAGATAACACAGGCCATAGGCCATATCCACACATTTGTATTTGTGTGTGTACGTATGTAGGGGGGAATCACAGGAAGTCTCATCCTGAGCTTCCTCTGCTGTCCAGTGCCAGCACTCAAACCAGGCTCCACTTAATGACTCTTATGTAAGCAGGGATTGTGGGAAACACATCTGTCCTATTTGACCTGGTTTATACGATGGGTATGAGGGCTTTAAAGAAAGGGGGGGGGGACATGACAAAGTGTAATACTAAGGAACGACCACATTGTCATACACATTCGACATTTGTCTTGCTGCAGTACAAACCACACCACTGTTGCAGAAGCCGAGTCTTTGGCAAATCAGTGTATGTCTGTGAGTGAGCATGTGTGTGCATGTTATGTGTGTGTGGGGGAGAGAGCAAGAGAGAGGCACGGGGGTGGGGGTGAGGGGGGTTGCATTACTTCCATGCTTTAATGTCTCAATCTCGGGAGATTAAGGGCCTAATCAAGCCAGTGTCGGCCTTAATGGGGAGAATTGAAAGATAGATATGGTACTTTACACAGCTGATTAACCATCAGAGTTTGTGTGTGCGTGTGCGCGCGTGTGCATGTGTGTTAACACTAAGAATTCTTCACCCCTTGTTCATTAAGCAAACCAGGATTGTCATGAGAAAAACGACAAAACCACACAGGTTCTACAGTGTGCTTACTCGCCTGCGTGTGTACACTTCCTGGCCTGTGCAGTCACATGTTACACAAACAGTACACATGCCACCATCGCTTCACTGCTGCCCGTAATCGTACACATGCAGCCGCAGCATGAATTCTCACAAAAATATCAAAACATCCCTTCTGCTGCACCTTTGTAAAGTCTTGCTATGGGATATTTGCTGGGTGAGTGGATTTCCACAATCGCTGCGGTGTCCCAATCCCACAACCCTGATGAATCTGTTGGTTCAATCTCTGCAATTTACTACTGCAACTATACTACTACCACTATTGATAACAATAATGATAATAATAATGATATTATTACTATTAGTCATGCACAGTATGTGTACACTGGGTTGAACGCCTGTCTCCCTCTATTTATAGATATTTTGGGATAACAATACTGGCAGTGAATCAAAAGTCACAGGGAACTTTATCAATATGACATTTTAATACACTGAGAGAAAACACACCATCAGTGGACTCCAATGAGGGGTGGTACAGCATTTTTCTAAATCCCTGACTGATTGTTCCTGCAGGTTTAATAATATTTTTATACATTGCACTGCATGATTGTGTTTTATCAGGACAACAATGAACATTAACATACAAACAAATACTCTATTAGTGGGAGTTACTGTTTAACATAATGTTTCTATTGAAATACATACACGGTTTTAATAACGCATTTTCTCTGCAAACTGGTATATCGATTCTTTTAATGAATGGTATAAGGTATGTCAGCCCTGTCTGGTAACCTTTCATACGCGTAGTTTTAGTTTAACAAAGCCTAAAGTTGCCCTATTAAGATGTACACATGCAATACTGAACCGAAAGAGCAAAAACCTAGACGTCTCCACTGAGCGAGGCTTACTCAGAGCTTCACCCTGATATAGATGATCAGGTAACGGCTTATACAAGGCTGTTTCTAAAGTCCAAGTAATGCCTTTATCGGTTTATGATCGGATAGCCTGCATGTAAAAACAGCCATTAATGTTAACAATCTGACCTCGGGGATCGCCGGCGGGAATCCCCGCGTCACCTCCGGCTTGGCCGGGCATCCCTACAGACACAATTGGCCGTGTCTGCGGGT